>NC_056728.1:1145913352-1146140852 GCF_019279795.1 Protopterus annectens | reverse complement strand
AGAGGAGGCACTTGGACTCCCCACTGGAGTCTTTGACATCTGACACTGACTTGGATGAATCAGAAGGGACCCCTCAATCCCCCTCTGAGGATATCTCCTTTGCGGAGATATTAGAGATCCTTAATCAGAGGGTTGGTTGGCAGTCCAAAAGCCCTACTGAGGACGAGTCAGTGCTCTTGAAGGCTTTCGGGTCTCAACCTTCCACCTCTTGGGTATCTCCGCCTTGTGATGAGCTCATGGAGCTGATCTCTCGTAAGGCGTAGGAGTCTCCGGAGGCCATAGAACCTGTCCCTCGGAAGCCAAATAAGTTCATCTCTGCCTCCGTGGATAAAGCTTTTTTGACTAAGGGAATGCCTGTTCATGCCGTGGTGGCGGCAGCCACCAAAAAGGAAACGTCTGAGACGTCCTCATCTATCCATCCTCCTAACAGAGATTCCAGGGTCATGGATAGATATGGGAAATGCATGTTTAGTTCCGCGACTTTTTCCCTTCGATCACTGAACTATTTAACCCATTTTACCAGATTACAACGAGATCTCCTGAAGGAGCTAGGAGATACTCTCCAGGGTACGGTAGCTGCAGGGGTTGACGACAAAGTTACCACCCAGCTCGTTACCCTAAACTCGATTGCGAACTCGTCCATGCATGTCATATCTTACGCAGCTGATGGTTCGAGTAGGGCCGCAAGTTCAGGCATTGCTCTGCATAGACAAGCCTGGATGCATCTCTGTTCCTTTGCGGAGCCTTTCAGGTCTTCCTTTATCAACACCCCATTTGATGGCTCATCCCAGTTTGGGCCCAAGGTAAAGGAAACTCTAACCAGGTGTGAGGAGGAAGGAAAGACTCTGTCTGCCGTCGGATTCCGTTTTTCTACCCCTACTCGGCCCTATCCCAAGGGCCCTAAGGGCGGAAAGATGTGGTTCTGAAAAGCCCAGGGAGCCATTCAGGACACACGTAGTGAAACCTCCTCTAGAGGCAGAGGGAGTTATAATGGAAGACGCTGCCTGTGCAGCAGGGGGTGTCCGCAACAGCAGGGTGACAGAGGCCAGTTCTCTAGTCATCCCTACCAGCGCTCCTGAAAGGAGACCCGGCTGTCTGGCTCTGGAGGCAGTCGGTGGTCGCTTATCTTTGTACCCAGAAGCCTGGCTGTGCATAGCATTCGATACCTGGGTAAAAAGCATAATTTCCAGACGGTATTTCATACCGTTCTCCTCCCCTCCCACTCCTGTCAACAGAATCCTGGATGTTCCACCCAGTCTCAGGGGACAAGCAACTATAGAGGTCTGCAAGTTGCTAGAAAAAAGTCATCCAGCCAGCAGACCAAGCAGGATTCGGAACTTACTCAAGATTCTTTTTGGTTCCAAAGAAAACAAGGGACTGGAGACCTATCTTGGACCTCGGCAGACTCAACCAGTTTGTAAAAAAAGATAAGTTCCGAATGGTCACGCTTCAGTCCATTCTTCCCTTTTTAGGGAAAGGTGATTGGATGTGCTCCATCGATCTCAAGGATGCGTACTACCACATAAATATGGACAGACACTCCAGAGATCACCTGCATTTCCGGCTGGGAGCCAATCACTACCAGTTTCGAGCCCTGCCCTTTGGTCTCACTACAGCCCCCCCAGAGTGTTCACCAAATGCATGGCAGTGGTCACGGCTCACCTGAGGCATCTAGGATTCCAGGTGTTTCCATGCCTAGACGATTGACTCCTTACTGCCACCACCAGGCATTAATAGATTCAGGCAACAGAATCTACTCTGACACACTGCAACCACTTGGGCATTACAGTCATCTTCGAAAAGTCTGCCTTGTTGCCATTGCAGCATACTGTCTTTATAGGAGCAGAGTTAAATACTTCAACCACCACTCTGTCTTTCAGTCGAAAGGGTCTCACTTCTTTGCCAACACATCAATGCATTGGTGTCAAAGAACAGAGCTACAGCCGCAGAGGTCTTGAAGGTAGAGGTTTGATGGCGGCAGCAATTTCAGCCATTCCACTCGCAAGGATGCATATGCTAATTCTTCAATGCCTTCTGTATGCTCAGTGGTCTTACCAGAAATTGCCAATGAACCATGTGATTCTCATCACAAACTCTTGCAAGAGGGATCTTTGGTGGTGGTTGATGTCTCTTCATGTCACAGTAGGACGATCCTTTGTGCCCCCCCCCCCCAGTAGCCACTGTGACCACGGACGCTTCCTTGATAGGGTGGAGGGCGGGACATTTTCAGGGAAAGACTGCCCAAGGCACATGGACAGATCAAGAGTCACATCTGCATATCAATGTTCTGGAGTTGAGAGCAGTACTTCTGGCGTTGCACTTTCAGGACTCTTTTCTTCTAGGGACAATTGTAATTCAGACAGACAACACGTCAGTGGTTTGGTACTTGAACAAACAGGGCGGAACCAAGTCTTACCTCCTTTGTCGAGAAGCCCTTAGGGTATGGCAATGGGCTGTGTCATCCCAGCGTTTTCTGTTAGCAATGCACATCCCGGGGAAATCCAACGTGATAGCAGACAAGCTGAGTGGGGCAATCTTGTTGCCTCACAAGTGGTGTCTCAACCAGCATGTTGCGGATATGATTTTCTGCAAATGGTGCCAGCCTTGCTATGACCTCTTTGACAGTCACATCAATACCAAATGCAGAAGCTACTTTGCCCTGATACCACCTCCGGGACATCCCCCGAGAGACGCACTCATACACGATTGCCCTCCGGGTCTCCTATATGTATTCCCTCCAGTTCCATTGATAACCAGGTTTTTACAGAAAGCAAAGTCACTGGGAAGGACTGTTTTCCTTATAGCCCCCATTGGCCTTGACGGATTTGGTTCCTTTTTCTTCACCATCATCTGCTGGAGGATCCATGGATCCTGGACCCAGTTGCACACCTCCTGACACACCCGTCAGGAGACATCCATCCTTCACTGCAGTCTCTAAAGCTGACTGCTTGGCTGATCCACTTCACCAAATAGCCAGGCTTCATTCCCTCTCAGATGACCCAAGACAAATTCTATTGTCTTCTCATAAGCCATCCACCAGAAAACTATATTGCAGTAAGTGGAAAAGGTTCTCCATCTGGGCCAGCATACAAAAAATTGACCCTTTCCGAGCTCCTTCGTCGTCCATTTTTAGAGTTTTTCACAATGATTTTTAAGGAAGGTGCAGCAGCTGCCACAGTTTGGGTTCAGTTAGCTGCCTTATCTAATTTCCACCTCGGATTGGATGGGTTAAATATTATGGCCCATAAGTTATCTAAAGTTTTTCTCAAAGGTGTTTTTTACATGAGGCCTCTTGTCAACACCCCTTATTCTCCTTGGAATTTGAATTTTATGCTATCTCAAATAATTCTTCCCCCCTTTGAACCAGCATCATCTTGTGATCTCACATTTTCGTCCTGGAAAACTATTTTTCTAGTGGCCATTACTTCTGCCCACAGTGTGTCAGAACTCCTTATATGATTTCCCATGCTGATAAGATTATCTCTCAGACCAAACCCCTCCTTTTTGCCTAAAGTCTGTTCTGAGTCTAATATCAATCAGGTCATTGAGTTGCCAGACTTTTTTCCCAACCACTCCAACAAATTAGAATACATGCTGCACAAACTTGACATGCACAGACAGCTCAGATTTTATCTTGATAGAACTAAGGATGTTAGGAAATCAGATCAACTTTTTGTATCCTTTTCAGAGGCCAGAAAAGGTAGACCAGTGGCTAAAACAGCTCTTTTAAAATGGTTATCGAATTGTATCTCATTTGTTCTTGCAACTGCTAACATACCTTTGCCACACAAAGTAATGGCTCATTCAACCAGAGCCGTTTCTACGTCTTCTGCTTTTCAAGCCAAATTGCCCCTTGATAACATTTGTGCTGCAGCCACTTGGTCTAAGCCTCATACTTTTATCACTCATTACAAAGTGGATAAGGCTTCTAGGGACAGGTCTTCTTTTGGTTCTACGGTCCTGAAAAATGTACTCTCATGAGCCACTCTGGATTGCAGGTGCTAGGGACGCTGCCCATCAGTGAGAATAAACGGCGAGATTTAACAAATTCACATAAAGAAGTTATGTACTCACCATAAAGTTGCATGTGAGTTGTTTATCTCGTCTTTATTCTCACATCCCTCCCTCCATTCCCCTCCTGGCTGACAGTTGACCTAGAGGCTAGTGTTATCCTGGTTATTCCATACTACTACTACTTTCTTGGGGAGTGCACCCCTTACAGGGTTATATATACACGCAGCAAACAAGATCTGAGGTAATTCCAGCAGTGCATCATGGGATAAGGGGCTTTGTCTTGAGCTACTGGTAAAACTTGAGCTTTGCTAACGGCCGTGTCGGAGCCGAGCATCAGCTCTGAATCCACCAGTGATAATAAAGGCAAGATAAACAACTCACATGGAACATTATGGTAAGTACATAACTTCTTTTTCTGTGCAGTAGTAGTGTTGTACTGTAGTGACATATTTTGACTATAACCCAGATTTGCTAGTTCTTTAAGGAAGCCATGGAATTCACTATCCACACTCTAAATTGGTGCATCAAACTTTCTCTTTATACAAAATCAGGGGCAAAAGAGCAGGCTGCATTTCACAAAGGGTATAATTTAGTGCATTCCATATGACCCATGTTCAGTTAGTGGCAGTGGCGCTGGAGGGAGCTGCAGGCGGAGAATAGGAGTGAGCAGCCAAAAGCAGCTTCCCCTTCCTGAAGGATGAGGGAGACAGCCTAGGCTTGTTGTTATAACCAAAATTGAGTTTGGTAAGCTCTGTGCTTGGTGAGCCACTTGGTCAGGAGGGTGCACATGCTGAGATGCACACATGCAGGGAAGCATACATGCACATCCCAAAGACAGTGATTGCAGAGCTGATAAGGCTGTTGTAGGGTGAGATGAATTAGGACAACCCTCCCCAGCACCAGTAGTATGATGCTGCACCAGTGTTCTCAAAACCCTCACCATTCCTGGACAAGTGTTGGGTTTAGCACATGGGAGGCTAAGGTTGGTCTAGTAAACCTAATGCAGGAGGAGAGAAGTTAGTGGCAGCTGGTGGTCTACTACAGGGTGAAGGGGAATACTAGGGGCAAAAGAGATATTTTCATTGGTGTTAAATTTTTATCCCTTGGTATATGATGCACTGACTAGTCTTCAAGCACCTGTTCTGCAGTGTGAGAAACTGACTACACTAGATGAACTTGAGTGTTATTTTGGCCTCCTTGTTTAGATCTTGGAAAGGCAGTTTATTCTTTCCACTGGACGGTTGTCATCTGATGGAAGACAAAGATGACCCTTAGTCATCTGGAGTGCCTTCCTGAAAATAACGCTCATAAGCTATACATGTACATAGATGCAAAATCCTTGTATTGCAAGCATTGATTATTCGAGATTTCAGACAAGTTAGAGGAGCAGAACATAAGAAAATTGTGTACCACCTAAAATTGATGGCCACCTGAGTTCTCAACTGCTGTTTTCATGTGATTTAGAGTATATTTCCATTTTGAAATGGAGATCCAAGCAGGTTCACATAGAATGCTACATTAGAGGACACAGATTAGATTGGTCAGTAGTGTATTAAGGAGGAGTATAGATTTTCAACCTGATGTGGGCTAAAAAATTAATCTGTTTGTCAATCAGGAAAGAACAAAAAACACATTTTACAGGTACCAACTCAAAGCAAGATTTCCATTTTGAATGGAACAGTATATCTGAAGTAGTTTACTTCATTTGGTCTTCAACCTGTGGGATATTGGATTCATATCTGATCCGAGCTGGCAGTTTCACTAGCATCTGCTCCGAGCACCTCCCCTTACCCATAATATACCTCCACTACCTTCCAACCCTCAGACCTCGTTTGCCGCGGCTAGCCTGAAGCATCGTGATCTCCTGAGCTCCCAAGTTAGAGTGGGTTTTTGCTTTTTAAGCAACTTTTTTGCTAAAATTTTCAGTGTAGGTGTTTAGTGTAGGTTCCCTCTCCTCCTCCCCTCGCTGGTGCGTCATGTGTTAGTAAGTTTCCTAAGTAGTTTAATGCTAGTTTGTTAGTATGTATTGCTTCCCCTCTCCCCTCAGTGTTCTATCTGTCTTTAGTGTGTGGTGAGTAGTTTGTGACTGGGAAATCGGTTATTTTTCTTCGCCTTTTTCCTTCTCTATTGTGTTTTCTTGTACAGTCATGGCTGACCCCAAGCCTTTATTGAAAGTGTGCACTGAGTGTGGCCATAAATTGTCTCCTGCTGATGGCCACACTTTTTGTGTGATGTGCTTGGGCATTGCCCTCTTGAGGTACAGAGTGTACTATCTGCACGGGTTTTAACCCGCATGCTATTAGACAGGAAGGCTAAGTTGGCCCTCAATGGCCTTCTTTCCACTTCTGAGGCGGCTGCCTCGTCCATGGCTTCAGTCAGCGGCTGCTGTGGCTGCCTCTCCTTCCTCTCTTGCCCATGCTTCTCCTCCCTCCCAGGCTAGGACTCAACCTCTCACCTCTAAGCCTGTGGAAGTGGACCGGAAAAGGGGCAGAGAGAAGGAGAGAGCACAAGGACAAGCACTCTTGTAAGCCAGAGAAACGCAAGAGGTCTCCGGACCTTCCTTCTGCTCCCGCCAAAAGTCGGGCTAGGATCAGTGACTCCCCTCGGCTCCGATCTCCGAGATTTTCCCCGGAGCCAGAGCAGACACGTCCTCCATCTAGGGTCTTGGTTCCTCGACCCGCCAGGTCAGAGTCCATAGCCATGCTGAGATCCACGCGGAGCCTATCAGAAGTTGACCTGGATAAAATGATGAGGAGGTTCATTCATACTCGTATCCAGATGGGGGGGTCATGCCAGCCCCTTCTCCCTCTGGAGGACGGAGCTTGCTTCCCTTTTTCTCACGAATTTCTCCTTCTCCGGTCTGTCCACCGGTTTCGGAGTACATGGATCCGAGGATGGCCTTAGTCAGGGGGTTGGTGCTGATGGTACCTATCTCCTCTACGCCAACTGCCTGGAGCGTGCCGGATCCGAGCGGCTGTCTGAGCCAGAGCTTGAGCGTCTGATTCCAGGGAGCGGAACTTTTTTCATCGGCTCCGGTGTTGTCCGGCCAAGTTTCCTCCCTTGGAGCTCCATCCACTATGGGCCTGGCTCCAGTTCTCGCTTCGGATCCGGGGAGAGCGGCTTCCATTTTGGTACCCCAGGAGGTTCATTCTCCTTCAGTGTTCGTAGTGGAAAGGGTTCTCTTCTCTGGATCGAGACCCTTGACTATCCCCTCGGATTCTGCCCCAGCCCTCTCGGCTCTGCCTACGCATCCCATCATTTTACCAGAGGGACAGCCCGTGCTTGAGGAGCCCCTAATGGTTCCCCCTGAGGAGCAAGTGGCTTGCAAATTCCCCCCGGAAAACCTCACCGGAGATTTGCCTCGCAAGCATACGTGTAAGAGGAGGCACTTGGATTTCCCCCGAGTCCCTCACCACGGATACGGATTTGGATGAGAGGGGGAAGGTTCCCCCAGGTCACCTCCCGAGGATGTCTCCTTTGGAGATAACATGGAAATCCTTCACCAGCGGGGAGGTTGGTCCGCCCCCAAACCACCTTCTGACAAATCTGTGTTCCTGGCGGCTTTCGGCATGGGCCCATCTACTTCCTGAGTGTCCCCTCCTGCAGATCCCCTGGTGGACCTGGTCACCTCGCGGGCCTGGAAGGAGCTGGACACCGTGGAACCAATCTGTCAGTTTTCGGAACCTTTCAAGGCCCTCTTTGCCAATGCCCCTTATGACATCTCTACGCTCTTTTTTTTTTTTTTTTTTTTAAGACAGTCAGAGACTGTAGTCCAGAGTGAGAAGGACGGGAAGACACTGTCTGCCATCGGAGTTCGCTTCTCAACCCTCAAAGATCCTTTTCCTGGAATCAGAGAGGGCAAAAGAAGATGTGGGTCTGGAAGTCACAGTATTCCCGGGACACTCAGGGCTCTTTTTCCCACAGAGGCAGAGGGGGACAGAATGGACGCCGGCCCAGAGGCAGAGTGGGTCAGAGGAATTTTGGGTCTCGAGAACCCTTCTCGGACAGGCCCGGACAGCAACCCTGAGGGATTGCCCGACTCTTCTACTTTGGAGGCAGTCGGGGGACGATTGTCCTTGCACCTGGCAGCATGGGAGTCTGCAACATCAGACCGTTGGGTGCGTCAGATCATATCCAGAGGATACTCTATCCCTTTTGTGGTTCCTCCCAAACACCTTTCGGATGTACCACCCATGCAAAGGGAGGTAGCAGCACAGGAAATTTCTAAGCTGCTAGAAAAACGAGCCATTGAAACCGTCCCCCCAGATCAGTCCGGATCGGGGTTCTACTCCAGGTTCTTTTTGGTGCCAAAGAAAATGGGGAACTTGAGGCCCATTCTAGTCCTATCTACACTGAACCTGTCAGTTGCCAAAGAAATATTCTGGATGGTCACTCTACAGTCCATCATGCCGTACCTGCAAGAGAGCGACTGGATGTGCTCTTAGACCGCCAAGATGCCTAGTAGCATAAAGATACACAGAAGCTCCAGGAGGTTCCTCCGCTTCCAGCTAGGAGTTGATCATTACCAATTTCGAGCCCTACCCTTTGGTCTCACCACAGCCCCCAGGGTGTTCACCAAAGTGATGGCGGTAATAGTGGCTCACCTGAGGCTTCAGGGGATTCAGGTCTACCCATACCTGGATGATTGGCTCCTCACTGCTCCCACCAGGTGTCTACTTTCTCAAACTAGGGATTATTTCTTAAAGCTTGCCCTGCATTTGGGGATCACAGTCAACACATCCAAATCCCATCTAAACCCTGTCCAGGTATTGAACTACATTGGGGCAAGGATAGACACCTCACAGTGCAAAATCTTTGACCTTGGAGAGAGTACAAAACCTGATGATTCATGTCCCTCTGATCTACCGTTCTCATCTTCCATCGGCAGAATCAGTGTTGAGGGCCTTGGGTTCAAAGGCGGCGACCATAACGCTTCTTCTGTGTGCCCGGTTACATATGAGAATTCTACAGTCGACACTATCTGTACAATGGTCCCTGTTGGGACTTCCATTGTCATATCCACTACAACTCAGTTGTGTCTGTCGGCCCCAAAACCCGGACCGTACCACAAAAGGAGGGGGTGTATCCATATTCATCAAGGATACCCACACCTCCAGGCTGGTGGCAACTCACGAAGCATCAGAGACCATTCAGGTGCAATTAACCATAGGCAAAACTGCTCTACAGTTTGTAGCATGTTACAGGCCACCCTCTCAAACTCAGGAACCCCACACAGCCTTCCTGAAGACACTGGAGAGTATAAATTTCTCTCCAAACACCATCATATTGGGTGACTTCAACTACCCAAACATAGACTGGGAACATTACTCAAGCCCCAATACCCTAGCCCAAAGGTTCCTGGAGTTCATAAACTCAAATGCTATGGAACAACTTGTCACCATTCCCACAAGAGGTGAAAATATACTAGACCTGATCATCACAAACATGGGGACAAAATGCTCCACACCGAAGTATATCCCTCATTGGTGAGATCAGACCATAAACTAATCTCACTGGAGATGCACATCCTGCCTCCACCCCCAACAAGAAAGACCACAGTGAAGAACTTCTCAAAAGCCAACTTCACACTTCTTAAGACTGGTGTGGTATCCTTCAAGGCCCCTGAGCCATTGGAAACCACAACCCACGCTGCTGAATCCCTTACAAATGCTTTCTCGAACACCTCCAGGATTGCATGGATCAAGCAATCCCAAATAAAAACAATACCCTTACCACCAAAGGCAAGCACTGGATCTGGTGGACCCCAGCCATAAACAAACTTTACAACAAGAGGAGAAAGCTACTACAAGATAGAGCAAAATCCCTAAAAGGGAAGACATCTCTGATCAGTACTAGTAAAAAACTACGATCACTCATAAAATCATCCAAGGCCAACTTTGAGAGAAAAATCGCCAAGGACTCAAAAGACGATCATAAGGCCTTCTTTAGCTATGTTAGAAATCTGTGTGGAAACTCCCAGATATGCTCAGAATTAGTCCAAAATGATACAAAAATCACTGAACCCACAGACATTGCAAACATACTGGCATACAGGTTCAGTGAAAATTTCTCCCCTCCCTCCCCCCCAAAAGGAGAAATATCTATCCCAGCAGAGTGTAGCCTCCCAATCATCTCAAATGCCCAGGTGAGAGCTGCTCTCTCTAAAGCTAAAAACACAGCATCAATGGGACCGGATGGTGTCCCCGGCTGTGTGCTACACGAACTCAATGAGGAACTAAACCCACACGTAAGGCTGCTGTTTAATCTTAGACATACCACAGGATACATACCCAAAGAGTGGCGTACGGCAACTGTGGTCCCACTCCACAAAGGCGGTGCTTCTACGGACCCTGGTAATTACCGCCCCATAAGCTTAACAAGCCTGGTCTGCAAAGCTATGGAGAGGATCATAATGGAACTCATAAATAAAGACATAGGGGACCTACAGACATTGGATCCTACCCAATTCGGCTTTGTCAAGGGCAGATCATGCCTCTTGAACTTGGTCGACTTTTTTGAAACAGTCACCAAGGCCATTGATGAGGGTAAGGCAGTTCACACAGCCTACCTTGACCTTGCAAAAGCTTTCGACACAATACCCCACTCTGGTATCATAGAAAAGCTCACCAGCTTAAATGTAAACCCATATGTCACAAGATGGGTTGCAAACTGGCTCAAGGACAGAACCCACAGGGTTAGAGTTGCTGGTGCCATGTCAGACTCCAAGCCGGTCACAAGTGGTGTCTCACAGGGCTCAGTCCTGGGCCCCCTCTTGTTCGGCATCTACTTTTCAGAAGTGCAGGCAAACATAGGAGGATTGTGGCTGACAAAGTTTGCAGATGACTGCAAACTGGGCGCCATCGTTGAAAATCCATCAGACACAGATATCCTTCAGAGAGGTCTCATAGAAATGGATAACTGGTGCCAGAGCCATGGCCTTAAGCTAAATGCCAAAAATGTATAGTCATACCCTTTGGTAAAAACAAGGTAACCCAAGTTACCACATAGGTGGCAATCCATTAAGCACAGAAGAGGTTATCAGGGACCTGTGGACCCAAGTTGACAGTAACCTTTCTTTTGACACTCACATTGCCAAAGTGGTTAGGAGGACCTTCTACATTGCCCACCTGGTTATGAAGGGATTCACATCCAGATCAAGGGAGGTCATTGTTCCCCTGTACTCTTCACTTATCAGACCAATGATTGAGTACAATGCCCCATTCGAATGTATCTTACCCGACACCTGCAGCAATTGGAAAGACCCCAAAAGTTCCTCACCAAAAGGATAAAGGGGCTCAAAATATGCCATATGCTGCCCGACTGAAGAAACTCCAGCTCTATTCAGTCGCATACCGTCTGCTCAGAGGTGACCTGTGCCTGACATACAAGGCTATGTCCAACCCGGAATTAATGGACATGCTCCACCTCAAAAAAATCCAAATCCACCAGAGCCACAAGAGCAAGAGACTTAAACCTCAACACGGATATAAATAGGACGTGCTGGAGGAACAGATTCATCACCCAGAGACTCCCTATGCTGTGGAACAGAATCCCGGTCCATGTGAGACAGAGCACCTCGCTGGCTCTGTTCAAGAGGAATCTTGACCAGTGGATGGGAGATTGTAGGTTTACCCCGGGGATCATCTCTGTATCACTGCTGGACAGAGGCACGGCAAACTAATGGGTATAGTATTCATCAACCTAAGGGGTGGTGAAAGCCACACAACTCTGGCTAGGCTTATAAATGCCATAGGGCAGATAGCCTAGTATGAACCTATGAACCTATCTCTTCTGTGATGGATGTGTTCTTCAGAGGTCTTGGAGGGATGACCCTTTGTTTCAGCCCCTGTCCAAGCCACAGTGACCACGGATGCCTCCCAACTCGGGTGGGGGGGCCATTGTTCAGGCAGGACAGTCCAAGGCCTGTGGTCCCCTGTAGAGACCAACTTGCACATAAATGTTCAAGAGATGAGGGTGGTCCTTTTGGTGTTGCAGGCCCTTCATGCCTTTCTTCCTCTGGGAACCATTGCAATTCAATCAGACAACATGTCAGTGGTCTGGTATAGCAATAAACAGGGAGGGACCAGATCTTACCCCCTTTGTCGCGAGGCCATGAGAGTGTGGGAATGGGCGATCTCCACCGGTCGTTTTCTCATAGCAACGCACATTCCGGGACGGTCCAACATTCTAACAGACAGGTTAAGTCGGACTATTCTGATGCTTTACGAGTGGTCTCTGAATCTTTCAATAGCGGTGCAGATCTTCCTGGAGTGGGGTCAGCCTTGCTGCGATCTCTTCGCTTCTCCTTCCAATACGAAGTGCAGCGAGTTTTTCACTATGAACCCCCTGCTGGGGGAGTCCCCCAGAGATGCTTTAGTCCATGCTTGGCCTCCCGGACTTCTCTATGCTTACCCTCTTGTACCTCTTATTCAGATGTTTCTACAGAAAGCTCGGCGACTGGGGAGCAAAGTGATCTTCATTCCCCCATTTTGGCCTCGCCAGGTATAGTTTCCCTTCCCTTGGTCTCGCCTTCTGGCTCCGCCCTGGATCTTGGATCCCATTCAGGATCTGATTTCACACCCATTGAGGGTTCCTCATCCGAACCTGGGCAGTCTGAAGCTCACAGCTTGGCTGCTCCAGTTCCCATGATCGTTAGGACTCCTGGTTTATCCTCTTCAGTTAGGTCTTTTCTGGTGGCTGCTCATAAGTCTTCAACCAGGAAGGTTTACTGCAGCAGATGGCAACTTTTTTCCTTTTGGGCTTCTCAAAGGAGTTTCGATGCCTTCACAGCTCCTATTTCAGCCATTTTTCAACAGGGAGCTAGTTCCTCTACTGTCAAAGTTCAATTGGCTGGCATTTCTCATTTTCATGTGGATGAGAATTCTGCCTCATTAGCCAACTCCAGACTGTGTAAAGCCTTTATCAAAGGGTCTTTTCTGTTACGCCCCCTGTCAAGGATCCTGGTCCCCCATTGGACCTTACTATGGTTCTTCAAGCTTTGGTCGCTCCACCTTTTGAACCTGCTGCAACCACAGATCAAAAATTCTTATCTTGGAAAACAGCATTCCTGGTGGCTATCACTTCTGAAAGGGTTTCGCTTTGTCCATCACAGTTCCATATATGATTTTCCACAAAGATAGGGTTTCCCTTCGGACCAATCCATCCTTTCTTCCTAAGGTGGCATCACAAGTTAATATCAATCAGACCATTAATTTACCCGTCTTCTTTCCTACCTTTGCTAACAAAAAGGAATACCAACTCCACTTGTTGGATGTTCATAGACTCTTACAATTTTATTTACACAGGACTAAAAACTTCCGTAAATCCGATCAGCTGTTTGTGTCCTATAAACCCTTTTTGGGTAAAAAAAATCTCCAAGGTCACTATTGCTAAGTGGATTTTTTCATGCATCCTTCAGGTCTATAAGGACAAAGGCATGTCTCCTCTGGGTCTGGTGAAAGCTCATTCCACTATGTCCATGGCTACTTCTGCAGCCTTTTGGTCTAGAGTCTCATTGGATGGTATTTGTTCTGCATCTACTTGGTCCTCATCTCATACCTTTATTTCTCATTACAAATTGGATTTGACTTCTAGAAGGAAAGCATCCTTTGGTACTGTGGTGCTCCGGAATATCCTTCCATGAGGCTCACCCAGGAGTTTAGTGGCTGGGGACTCTGTCTCACAGGTTGAAGACCAAATGAAGTAAACTACTTCAGATAAAGAAGTTATGTACTCACTATAACTTTCCATCTGAGTAGTTGTATTTCATTTGTCTTCAACCGTGCCTCCCTCCTTCCCCCTGACCTTATATGAACAGCCTGCTGGCTGCAGCTGTAGGTCAGTGTTTTTCAGGTCGGGTTATCAGTATGAAGGTCAACAAACTCGATCGGGGGGTTGGAAGGTAGTGGAGGTGTATTATGGGTAAGGGGAGGTGCTTGGAGTTCGGAGCAGATGCTAGTGAAACTGCTGGCTTGGATCCGATACGGATCCGGTATCCCACAGGTTGAAGACAAATGAAGAACTACTACTCAGATGGAACGTTATGGTGAGTGTATAACTTCTTTTTTTTCACTATTTTCTGTTTGAGGTCACCAGAAACAACATTAGTGATGGATAGTTTTAGGTTAAAACATACTTGAATCCCATCATAAGAAATATATTGGAAAGTCTATATACAAACTCCCATAAAGTAAATTTGAATGGATGAACTTAAAGAAAACTTTGCAGTCCCATACAACCTTGCATTGAGGTTATCAAAGGTCGCAAACATAGGAATGGCATTATTTCCTGTGTGCAAAAGTACTTAATGTAGATCTATCTTCAGGGAACATTTGGAACGGTATAACAAATTTTGCACCTTGTTGTTATTTCTGGTGTTGGTTGCGTGTTTCTGTCTGATGTTCATCATGTTACACTGCTGCAGTCATTACACTTGGGTTATCCTGCCGTCAGGCGGTTCCCCGGTCGGCCTGAGTTCCAAAGTCTTGGTCCGGTGTCGGTTGCTGTCGCCTCCTCACTGACGTCAGTGCGACAGGGGTATACAAGATGCAGCCAACGCCATTTTCTTCAGTCTTTCTTGCCGTGTGGTGCCCGAAGCAAAAGCAGTTTGCAAGTGTCGATCGGCCGACTCCTGAGATTTTCATTCCGAATCCAGAACCAAAGTCTTCTACAAAGCTAAGTACCCCATTGGGGAAACTTTTTCTTGCCTCAGACCGATGTCTGTAAAAGTTAATAACTGTATTTCTTGTGGGGAAGCAAATACCTCATAAGGATTTCCATTCCTATTGTATCCCATGCCTAGGCCCAGACCACGGTGTCACTGGTTGTCGGTCTTGTGCTAGGTTTAACAAGCGCACTATTACACGACGGTTTGATTTTGCCCGACATTATTTTGGCAAAAAATCCAATTACACCATGCCGTCAGAACTTTCGACGACCGGAATACGTAAAAAGCGCAAAGACAAGGACAGGCACCCGAGGCCCAAAACTGATGACGAGGCCTCTTCTAGGCCAGTCGCCGGTTCTCCGGTTGTCAGCGAAGCGCATTCGCAGCCCCTGACGGCCGCTTCTGCAGAACCACAGGCCGCCTCTGACTCCCACGTGGAGCTGGCTGGGCCTTCGGATGCACAAGTTTTTCAGCCTACCGAAACTAACCCTACAGTGGGAACCGAAGTAGCTGAACAATCCACAACTTCAGAGGGTGTTTTCAGACCTACTCAGTTAAGCATTAAACCCTCTGCTAAGTCTAAGCCTCCCTTAAAAACAAAGAAACAAATACAGCATTCTCCAGGACAGGCCTCCATGCCTAAGAAACAAATGCTCAAAATGGCCGAAAACCTAATCACCCTGATCAGGGGGTCCCATCCCCCTCCTGACAAAAGGCCCAAACAGGATGCAGACTATAAGTCATCCGACCAGGTGTCCATTTCTTCAGATTCATCCTCAGACCTAGGATATTCTTTACCCCCTTACGAGGATTCTGATGCTGAGGAATCTATTCCATCAGCCTCTCCGCCTGAGGACTATTCCTTTGGGGAAACCTTACACACCATGAGGGAGCATTTCCATTGGTAAGGCCAGGATTCCTCAGAATCCAAGAAAAGGCTCAGAGACTTCCTTTTATTACCTCAACACAGACCCCTTGCTATTGCACCAGTATTAGATATTGTGGATGATGTGTATACTGAATCCAGCTTAAATCCTGACTCCTTACCTCCAGCCCCAGTTAAACCTGACAGATATTAGAGTTCCTGACTCGCACAGATTTCTGTATAAAAGCCCAGTTGCTGAGCCTGAAACTATTTCTCAGGGACCCAAAGGGATTAAGGCCTCCTCAGCAAAAAACCCACTTCCCTCTGACAGAGATTCCAGAGCATTAGACAGATGGGGAAAGAAAGTATATACGTCTGCAACTTTAGCAATGAGAGCCTTAAATTGCCAGTTTCACGTGCTAAAATATCAGCAATTTTTGATGTCTCAGTTGAAACAAAAAATGCTTCCAGATTCAGATCCTCCTAATTTTAAAGAAATGCAGGATTTATTGCATGCAGCTGAACAAGTGGGAAAATATACTTTGCAATGTGGTTTTGATTGTTTAGAGGCCTCCTGAAGAGCAGCAGTTACAGGCTCTGTCATTAGAAGACATGCTTGGTTAAAAGAACATACGTTACCAGATCATGTTAAAGCAAAATTATTGGATGCACCTTTGCAGCGGGATGTGTTGTTTGGAGTTAAGGCAGAAGAGGTATTAAAGAAGATGGAGGATAAGGCAAAATCTATGCAAACGGTGAAGGATTTCTTACAGGTTCAGCCTCCTCGATTTAGCAGAAATTAGCCAACAAAGAATTGGTCCGTTCCACTTAGACAGACCTCAAAGGGGCAGATACAGACGTCCAAGAGATAGAGGTTAACCACAAGGTCCTTACAGGCCTTGACAACGGGGTGCACCAGGCCAGAAAGAAGGGGAAGACCGACCCCAACCATATAAAAAGCAGCCTCAATGACTTCCCACTACAGCTGCCAAACAGCTCTCTTGGCAGCCCCCTTAGGAGGAAAACTGGCACTTTTCTATTACAATTGGCATTGGATCTCGAAAGACAAATGGGTTCTCAACATTGTATGTCAGAGTTACAGGTTCCACTTTTACACTCTGCCAAGGTTAAAAGGAATGCCAAATCTGCCACCAAATCAATGGGCAGAGGCTCAAAAACAAATTACAGCAGTCATGGACATGAGAGCTATTCAAAAGGTACCACCAAAGGAGCAAGGACAAGGATTTTACTCAAGACTCTTTCTGGTTCCCAGAAAGGACAAACCCTGGAGGCCCATTCTGGATCTTTCTTCTCTAAACACTTACCTGGATGTTCCGAAATTCAAAATGTTGACACTACAGCAGCTTCTTCCCATGCTGGCAAGGAAGGCTTGGCTCGTGACCTTGGACCTCAAGGAGGCATACCTCCATGTCCCTATCGGACAAAACTGCAGAAGATACCTCAGATTCATAGCCGGTTCAATGCACTATCAATTCTCTGCACTGCCCTTTGGCTTATCTACTGCGCCCAGGATCTTCACAAAGTGCCTGGCACCAGTAATTGCATTTTGCAGACAGAAAGGAATTCAAATTTATCCATACCGGGATGACTGCCTGATTCAAGCAGAGAGCAAGGACTTCCTTCTAAAGCATCTGGTGTTCGTAAAAAAGTTAAGTTGCCTGGGGTGCACAGTAAACAAAAAGAAATCAAAACTAGTGCCCTCACAAGAGATAATATTCCTGGGTGCCAGCTTGAACACAACATCCCAGATGGCTTATCTCACGCCAGACAAGCAAGGACAACTGACTCAATACTTTCAATTGATGGCAACAAAGACCCAACTCCCTGCAAGAAAAATTCTGCAGGCCTTGGGATGTTCATCGTGTTACACTGCTGCAGTCATCACACTCGGGTTATCTGCCGTCAGGCGGTCCCGCAGTCGGCCCGAGTTCCAAAGTCTTGGTCTTGACAGCGTCGGTTGCTGTCACTTCTTTCCTGACGGTAGTGTGACAGGGGTATAAAAGAGGCAGCCGACTCCATTTTCTTCAGTCTTTCTTGCCATGCGGTGCCCGAAGCAGAAGCAGTTCGCAAGTGCCGGTCGGCCGACTCCTGAGATTTTCAAATCGGATTTCAGACAGAAGGCTTTAATAAAGCTAAGTACCCCGTTGGGGAACCTTTTCTTGCCTCAGTCCGATGTCAGAAAAAGTTAATAATTGCATTTCTTGTGGGAAGCAAATACCTCAAGGATTTTCATTCTTATTGTATCCCTTGCCTAGGCCCAGACCACGACGTCACAGGTTGTCGGTTTTGTGCTAGGTTTAACAAACAAACTATTAAACGTCTGTTTGATTTCGCCCGACATTATTTTGGTAGAAAATTTAATTATACCATGCTGTCGGAGCAACCGACGACCGGGATGCATAAAAAGCGCAAAGATAAGGACAGGCAGCCGAGACCCAAACCAGACACAGAGGCCTCTGCCAGGCCAGTTGCCGGTTCTCCGGTTTTCAGTGAGGTGCCTACGCAGCCCCTGACGACCACTGATTTCGAACCCCAGCCTGTATCCGACTCCCAAGCGGAGATTGCAGGTCCTCCAGAGCCTTTATTTTTAGGCCCTTCCGACTCCATGGCTGAAGGGGATTCCGGTGCAGTTAAAAGGTAGTCAGTTGCTGAAGGTGTCTTCAGACCGACTACACCTACTATTAAATCCTATGCAAAACTGAAAACTCCATTAAAAGTAAGGAAGCCTGTACAGCAGTCTCCAGTGCAAGGCCCCATGCCTAAGTAACAGATGCTTAAGATGGCCGAAGACTTAATTACCCTAATCAGGTGTTCCCATCCCCCACCTGACAAAAGGCCTAGACAGGAGGAGGACTACTCTTCCTCTGACCAGGTTTCCATTTCCTCAGATTCTTCTGAGGAACAGGAGTACTCTTTTTTTCCCCCTTATGAAGACCCTGATGCTGAAGAGTCTATTCCTTCAGCATCTCCCCCAGAAGACTACTCTTTTGGGGAAACTTTATATACCATGAGGGAAATTTCCACTGGGAAGGCCAGGGATTACTCTGATTCTAAGAAAAGGCTCCAAGAGTTCCTCTTACTACCCCAGCACAGATCCCTTGCTATTCCACCTGTGTTAGACATTGTGGATGATGATTATTCAGAATCTAGCCTTAACTCAGATTCCTCCTGCACCAGCCAAACCAGACAGATACTAGAGTCCCTGACTCACATAAATTCCAATATAAAAGCCCTGTTGCTGACCCAGAAACCATTTCCCAGGGTCCCAAAGGGGGTTAAGGCCTCTATTGCTAAAAATCCTGTACCGTCTGAAAGGGATTCTAGAGCACTAGACAGATGGGGAAAGAAAGTATATACCTCAGCTACTCTAGCTATGAGGACCTTAAATTGCCAGTTTCACATGCTGAAATATCAACAATATTTGATGTCTCAATTAAAACCAAAAATGAGCACATATACAGAGCAGCCTGATTACAAGGAAATGCAAGATTTGTTGCATGCAGCTGAACAAGTGGGAAAACATACTTTGCAATGTGAATTTGATTCATTGGAAGCTTCTTGCAGAGCAGCTGTAACTTGGTCTGTCATTCGTAGGCATGCTTGGTTAAAAGAACAAACTTTACCTGATCATGTTAAAGCAAAGTTATTGGATGCACCCTTACAGCAGGATGTTTTATTTGGTGCGAAAGCAGAAGAGGTTTTAAAGAAAATGGAAGATAAGGCAAAATCTTTGCAGACAATCAAGGATTTTTTACAGGTTCAACCCCCTCGTTTCAGCAGAAATTGGCCAACCAAAAACTGGTCCTTTCCAACTTCTGACAGACCACAGAGGGGCAAATACAGACGCCCAAGGGGCAGAGGTCAGCCACAAGGCTCTTACAAGCCACGACAATGGGGTGCCACAACCCAGAAAGGAGGAGAAGACAGGTCTCAAGCTGTCAGAAGACAATCACAATGACTTACCCCTCAGACTGCCAAGCAAATCACTCTTGGCAGCTCCCTTGGGTGGAAAACTTTTTGCAGACAATTGGCACATCATCACAAAAGACAAATGGGTCCAAAATATTATAACTCAAGGATACAGGTTCCACTTTCACACTTTACCAAGGATAAAAGGAATGCCAAACCTGCCATCAAATCAATGGGCAGAGGCTCAAAGGCAAATTACAGCACTCATGGACATGAGAGCCATTCAACAGGTTCCTACGCAGGAGCAAGGACAAGGATTTTACTCAAGACTCTATCTGGTTCCCCAAAAGAACAAAGCCTGGAGACCCATTCTGGACCTTTCAATTCTAAACACATACCTGGAAGTACCTAAAATTCAGGATGCTCACACTACAGCAACTTCTTCCCATGCTGGGCAAGAAGGCTTGGCTAGTAACGTTGGACCTCAAGGAGGCATACCTGCATGTCCCTAACAGACAAAATTGCAGAAGATACCTCCGATTTATAGCAGGTACAACTCATTACCAATTCTCTGCACTGCCCTTTGGCTTATCTACTGCGCCCAGGGTCTTCACAAAATGCCTGGCACCAGTAATTACATACTGCAGACAGAGGAATCCAAATATATCCATACCTGGACGACTGCCTTATTCAAGCAGACAGCAAGGACATTCTTTTAAAACATCTGGTGTTTGTAAAAAACTCTACTAAGTTGCCTCGGGTACACAGTAAACGAAAAGAAGTCAAAACTAGTGCCCTCACAACACATAATATTCCTGGGTGCCAGCTTAAATACAACGGCCCAGATGGCTTATCTCACGCCAGACAAGCAAGGACAACTGACTCAATACTTCAAAATAATGGCAACAAAGACCCAACTCCCTGCAAGAAAAATTCTGCAGGCCTTGGGATTCATGGCATCTTACATACTACTAATACCATATGCCAAACTGAATATGAGGAAATTACAATGGTACCTGAAAAGCGTATGGACTCAACACAGCCACAGCTTGGAAACAATAATACCACTAATTCCATGCCTTCAACAGGAGTTTCTATGGTGGGCTCAGGCATGTCACCTCAACAAGGGTCAGCCTTTCACCTTGCCCACAGCCAGGCAAACAAACAGATGCATTGGATTACGCCTGGGGAGCACACATGGCAGGACAGTGTATTCATTGCAAATGGTCTGCATATCAAATGCATCTCCACATCAATCAAAAAGAGATGATAGCTGTACAAAATGCCCTAACAGCTTTCAAGGACCTCCTATGTCCATGACAACTTCTAATAAAGACGGACAACACCACAGTGATGTGGTACATAAACAAGGGGGCACACATTCCTACCCCCTATGCAGGCAAGCAATGACCTTGTGGAACACAGCACTGACCTACCAAGTTCAACTACAAGCACAATTCCTGCCAGGAAAGAAAAATACATTGGCAGACGAACTAAGCAGAAATACCATGGATCCTCACGAGTGGAATCTAGACCCACAAGTATTCACAATGATAACTCAAAAGTGGGGGAGCCCAGACATAGATCTGTTTGTCTCCCCCCAAAACTACAAACTGCGAAAGTTTTGCACAAGGACATACCACACACTAGCTTGGAAAGTGGATGCCCTCTCATTCAGTTGGAAAACATTATCAGTGTATGCCTTTCCTCCACTGCCTCTTCTGGCAAAGGTGTTGCTAAAAGCCAGATTAGAGAGGCCACAAATGATACTCATTGCTCCAGACTGGCCACGCCAACACTGGTATCCAATATTAAGGAACATGGCTCAAGGCCCACCATGGATTTTACCTCAAATTCCTCACCTGCTGACTCAGCAAAACAATCAGATTCTACACAGCCAGCTCAAGACTTTAAATCTGGCTGCATGGCAGATTATCTAAACAACCAGTCAACACTTCTCTCTACAGCTGTTATGGATGTCATTCTGGAGGCCAGGAGACCCAGCACCATTAAAACCTACTCAGACAAATGGAAAAGATTCTGCGCCTGGAACCAGGCTAAAGGCCAAAATCCTCTTGTCCCAAATATTCCTCAGATTCTGCAATATTTAACTGAGATGTTGCACAAAGGCCTTTCCTTTTCATCTATAAAGATCCACACCTCAGCTATTTCAGCTCATTACAACACGGATCCTCCTATTTTTTCACATCCATTATTAAGACAGTACCTCAGAGGGGCTAAGAACATAAGACCGTCCTGAAGAGCACAAACACCAACTTGGGACCTCAATTTTGTTTTGGAAAAACTTACACTACCACCCTTCGAGCCAGCTTTTTCAGCTGATTTACAATTTTTATCATGGAAAACTGCCCTGCTGCTAGCAATAACTTCAGCACGAAGAGTCTCAGAGCTACAGGCCCTAATGGCAGTGGAGCCTTTCATCAAGACAGAGTCTCTTTACGAACTAACCCTTCCTTTATGCCAAAGGTAGTATCTAGTGTGGCTCTAAACCAAACCATTCATTTACCCACCTTTTATCCAAACCCCCAGAGTAAAGGGGAAAGGCTCCTACACTCTTTGGACATTCACAGGCAATTACGTTTCTACTTGGATAAAACAAAGGTTTTCAGAAAATCTGATCAGCTCTTTGTATCCTATGCTGCAGGATCTCAAGGAAAGCCTATTTCAAAACAGACCATTTCAAAATGGATAGGACATTGTATCCGTTTCTGCTACATACACCATGGGAAACCTGTACTTGGTAACATTAGGCCTCATTCCACCAGGGCTACAGCAACATCAGCAACCTTCCTCAGAGGGGTACCAACCAAGGATATTTTGGAAGCTGCAACTTGGAGTTCAGTGCACACCTTCACCAAGCACTACCACTTACCTATATACTCAAAAACCAGAGCTGGCTTTGCCACTGCAGTTTTGCAGGGCCCTACTAGCTTCTCCAAACCCTGTTTAGTACCAACCACCCAGCCTTAGCTTTGGGATGACTGTAGCAGTGTAACACGATGAACATAGTACATTTTTGTACCTACCATAAATGTAGATGTTCGAGTGTTCACACTGCTGCAGTCCAGGTTACCCTCCCACCTTCCTCTCTTCTTACCTGGGTTTTATCTATAGCTCCCTGTTTATACAGTCTCTCAGATGTATTTCTATATGGTGTATTTTCTTACAGCTGTAGCTATTGTTTTCTACTTATGTAATTTACTTAGGATTATGTATTGCCTTCCTATTTGGGGGCACCTGACATCTGGGGCAAGAAAAACTGAAGAAAATGGTGTTGGCTGCCTCTCTTATACCCCTGTCACACTGATGTCAGGGAAGAAGCGACAGCAACCGATGCTGGACCAAGACTTTAGAACTCGGGCCGACTGCGGGACCGCCTGACGGCAGATAACTCGTGTGTGATGACTGCAGCAGTGTGAACACTCGAACATCTACATTTATGGTAGGTACAAAACTACTTTACATGGCATCTTGCATACTACTAATTCCATATGCCAAGATTGCATATGAGGAAACTACAATGGTACCTAGAGTGTATGGTCTCAACACTGTCACAGTTTGGAAACAGTTTTACCACTAATTCCTTGCCTTCAACAGGAGTTTCGATGGTGGGCTCAAGCTTGTCACCTCAACAAGGGACAGCACTTTACTCAACCCACAGCCAGGCAAACACTGACAACAGATGCATCGGATTATGCCTGGGGAGCAAACATGGCAGGAAAATGTATTCAGGGTGAGTGGCCCACAAAACAAAGGCATCTTCACGTCATCAAAAAGAGATGCTAGCTGTACAAAATGCCCTTATAGCTTTCAAGGACCTGCTGCATCCAGGACAACTATTACTAAAGACAGACAACACCACAGTTATGTGGTACATAAACAAGCAAGGAGGCACACACTCCTACCCCCTCAGCAGACAAACCATGACCTTGTGGAACACAGCTCTAGACTACCAAGTTCATCTTCAAGCACAATTCCTGCCAGGAGAGAAAAACACACTGGCAGACGACTTAAGCAGAAACATCATGGATCCCCATGAATGGGAATTGAATCAGCAAAGATTCAGAATGATAACACAGAAATGGTGGAGCCCGGACATAGATCTGTTTGCAACCCCAAAGAACTGCCAGCTACAGAAATTCTGCACAAGGAGTTACCATCCACAAGCATGGAAAGTGGATGCCCTCTCATTCAGCTGGAAAAACCTACAAGTTTATGCTTTCCCACCTCTACCTTTCCTTCCAAAGGTACTCATAAAAGCCAGGCAAGAAAAGCCAAAGATGAATCCTGATTGCACCAGACTGGCCACGCCAGCACTGGTACCTAATCTTAAAGAACTTAGCACAAGAACCACCCTGGATTTTGCCTCAAATCCCACATCTGCTGACTCAGCACAACAATCAGATACTTCACAGCCAGCTAAACACCTTAAACCTAGCTGCATGGAAAATTCCTTAGTCAAGCAAGCAGTGCCTCTCTCCAAAGCTGTTATGGACGTCATTCTGGAGGCCAGAAGGCCTAGTACCAGGAAAGCCTATTTGGATAAATGGAAGAGATTCTGTGCCTGGAACCAGGCTCACAGCCTTGACCCTCTTGTCCCAAACATACCTCAGATACTACAATATTTAACTGAGATGTTGGACAAGGGCCTCTCCTTTTCATCCATCAAAATCCATGCCTCTGCCATTTCTGCTCATTACAACACGGATCCACCAATTTTCTCTAATCCTTTGCTAAAACAGTACCTCAGAGGGACTAAAAACATAAGACCGCCCCGTAGAGCACCTACTCCAACTTGGGACCTCAGCTTTGTTTTGGAAAAATTAACTTTACCTCCTTTTGAGCCAGCTAACACAGCAGAATTAAAATGTATCTCTTGGAAAACTGCTCTGCTACTGGCCATAACATCAGCACAAAGAGTTTCAGAATTGCAGGCACTAATGGCAGTGGAACCTTTCCTCATTTCCCACCAGGACAGGGTGTCTTTAAGAACTAACCCTACATTTATGCCAAAGGTGGTATCAGTATGGCTCTAAATCAAACTATTCACTTGCCAACTTTTTATCCAAAACCACAGAATAAATGAAAGAAACTACTGCATTCTTTGGACATTCACAGGCAGTTACGCTTCTACTTGGACAAAACCAAAGCTTTCAGAAAATCTGAGCAATTATTGGTAGCATATGCTGCAGGAGCACAGGGAAAAGCCATTTCAAAACAGACTATTTCAAAATGGATAGGACATTGTATACGTTTCTACTATACCCACCATGGGAAACTTGTACCTAGCAGCATTAGATCTTACTCCAGCAGGGCAACAGCCACTTCAGCTGCCTACCTCAGAGGAGTACCTACCAAGGATATTTTGGAAGCAGCAACATGGAGTTCCATGCATACCTTCACCAAGCATTACCATTTGCCTTTATACTCCAAATCCAGAGCTGGCTTCGCCATTGCTGTGCTGCAGGGCCTTATAGCCACCCCTAATGCCTTATAGAACCAGCCACCCTACCTCAGCTTTGGGATTCCACCCAAGTGTAATGACTGCAGTAGTGTAACACGATGAACATAGTACAGTTTTGTACCTACCATAAATGTAGATGTTCGAGTGTAAACACTGCTGCAGTTCAGGTTACCCTCCCTCCTTCCCCTCTAACGTGCTGGTACGTACCTATGTCTTCTACCCTTTACTACCTATGGGGAATATTTGCTGGTAACTGAAAGTTGTTGTTTGCTTTTCTTATGTATGCTTTACTAGCAATTTGAATTGCCTACCTATTTGGGGGCACCTGACATCTGGGGCAAGAAAAATGAAGAAAATGGCGTCTGCTGCATCTTGTATACCCCTGTCGCACTGATGTCAGGGAGGAGGTGACAGCAACCGATGCCGGACCAAGACTTTGGAACTCAGGCCGACTGGGAAACCGCCTGATGGCAGGATAACCCAAGTGTAATGACTGCAGCAGTGTTTACACTCGAACATCTACATTTATGGTAGGTACAAAACTGTACTTTTTCCCTTTTTCCAGTAGTGTTTACATTCCCTCACCCCCTAAGCAAATGGTCACCACTGATCACACATTATTGTTCCTTGTGTGTGTTAGTGGCACAGACCAGTTCATGTGAGTACAAATGTTCTTCATTAGATGACTGTTGCAGTACCTATCACAATTTGACATATCTATCTTGCCAGGAATACCATGCATCCGGCCAGTCTACAAAACATTAGGCTCCTTCCTCACATGTCATCAATTTGCCCTGAGCACGAGAAGACATGATAGTAAAGGATATACACAGACATGCCAGAATTCAAAGCTTTCTTGCCGTTAGTATGCTCATGCAGACCCGTCTACAGCTTTGTGTGTGGTAGTACCAGAGGTTGGCTTCAGCTGCTTTTTCAAGCAGATAAGCAATCTTTTGGGGGACCTCTGTTTTTACTCCAGAGATGTCTTTAGAAGCTTTGCTTATGATTGTCAGACAGGGCAAGTGTAGTGAGTGCCAAATTCTGTATAAAGACTCCCTGTCTTGTGCTTTGTGATTGGAAGCTAAACATGACATCTTGTCATGTTCTGTTATCCTTCCCTTCAAATAGTATTGCACAGCACTTCCATAGTGTTTTTTTCTTTCCTGTAAAGCAGATGTCTTAGGCATGACGATGGCCCACCACTGGGCCAGTAATCAAGAAACCTCAATCCTCACCACTGGCAACAGTGGGGGACGTACACTGGGTGGATGACTAGTACACACAGTATTTCCAGATGCAGCTCTCTGCATCAAGTGCAGTTTCCCTTAAGAGCACACCGAGACCACAGTCAGTCTGGGCTGGTTTCCCCCTCTTTCTCCAGATCCCCAGCAAGACTCCCCACTGGCACAGCTGTAGAGTTGAGATTTCAGCTGAGTGACCAAGACCTCCAGCGCGCTCTGTCCAACCAGTGCTTCGTGTCCCTGCTCAAGTAGCTGACACACACACTCTTTGAGGTTTAATTTAACACACCTGGGAAAGGCTGGCAGTAGTTTACTAGCTATGCCCCCTTCTGCCCAGACTATAAGGTAGTTATCACTGCCACCAGTCATTCCTTATTAGCTACTTTAATGCCCTTAACAAAGGATGACCACTCTTACTGTGTATTGTTTCTATTATTACAAAGGGTAGTTTTCCCAAGAGCAAGGCTATTAGGAGTGGCCTACACTGTGTCACCAAATAAGTATGCAAATACTCTCAAAACTTAAATATCTCTACACAGATCAGCCACAGTGAAAGGTTTAAGTATATTTGATAATACAGAAACAAGACAATACTAAATATATATTTACAGTGACATCAGAGTTCAAAACCAGAGGAAATATTTAAAACAGCATTGCGTGACAGTGTCAAATAAGTAAAGAAAGATATCTAAACTAAGCTTTACTATATTCCTGAAAGTATCTGAGAGAGCTATTATTCCCTAGTACACTTAATTAGAGCAAGGCAGATATGTGCTGAATGGGTCTTCTTGTTGCCAGGTCCAAGACAGTATACAGAATGCTGTGTCTTTCTAAGAGACTTCTTAAATTAATATCTCAAATATTACTGCTGGGATAGCTTGCAGAATGACATCATTTCTTGTCATCTGACACTATCCTAGGTAAAACCCCCCAGTGCTGGAATGTAGCAGTATTTCGCCTCAACCTGTGAAAATGCGTAGACTTCAGATCTTTGGCAGATGCTGGAAGTCATAAAACAATTAACATTCCTTCATACTCAAAACTAGTAATTATTTCACTTTAGAGACAACACAGAAAGCTCCCTAGTTTTAGACATTGTGTCTCCTGGCTGCATTGACATTGAAAGATATATTTTATTGCATAGCCATAAAGCAGTTTAATTTCAGCTATTTTTCTGAAGTTTTGCTGGACTGAAGTTAACCTCCTGTGTTCCATTTTCCAGTGTTAAAATATATACATTTAAACAGTTACAGTAGTGCATGTACATTTCTGTTCTAGTAGAGCACACTGTGGATACATTTTCAAGCACTTTGCAAAAACCTTTTTCAACACATCTGTACAAACAAGTTTGATATACATGTGATATACAGTTCTTATACAGTTGTAACACAGGCATCTTATATGAATCATGTTGATATTCACAAATAACTTGTATAGATAGCTGAGCTGGCAGTATATCCCTTTGTTACAACCTCACTTGTTAGGTGTGTTCCTGATGATCTGTTGAGGTGTTTTGCAGCCCTAGTGTAGTCAGTAAGCTTCTCTGTGGTGATGTAGCACATCCGTTTGGAGGATGCTATGGCCCAGAACCCTCGCATGTCCTAGCAGACCTGCAGATTATCCTGTCTGAGGGTGAGGGATGCATGCATCAGGTTCTTATGAGGGAAGACCGTGGGTTGCTCATGAAGGTCAGACCAATGGCTTCAGCCCTGACGACCATAGACCTAGACTGTCCTGTAAAGCACACCGAGAAGACTAAGCATTTTCCCCGCCCCACTTCCCCCTTTCTTGGAAGGGGACTCAAAAAAGGCTGGTTTAACTTTGCTAAAAGACTGTTCAGAGCCATTTAGTCTTTTCAGTCTTCGTCTGCTTCTTCTCCTACTCCTATTAAAAGGGAGAGTATCCCTTCCATCTTCTGAAAAAAGAGATTATCTGACTCTGTTAATGAAGGATTGGGTTATGCTTCTCATATTTCTCTCCCCACAGGTTGTGAATCTATAAGAAAGAGGATATCATATCGTAATGCTCCTCAAGTGAAGAAATTTCCTTTGGTGACATCATTGCAAAAATGAGACTTTCACATGGGAGGGCAAAAAATGTCCAACTAGCAGAAGTGGTATTGCAAGCTACTCAGTAATGACCCCCCCCTCGGCCAAAACCTATGGCTATCCCTTCAGTTTTGGGACCCTTGAAGGATGCATTCTTGACTGCTTGTGCTACGAGACTTCTAACCTTCTGCTCCCAGATAGGTTTTATAGGGTCCCAGATAACAGTAACTACCTTTATTAAAAAAAAAACTGTTATTGACCATGCCATTATTTCTTTAGATGCAGAGAAAGGTTTACCAGTTCTTTTTGTTCTACTAACCCAGTCCCAAACGATAAGGACTGCAGAACATTTGACAGGTTTGGCAGAAAAAATACTACTTTCTCTGTAGCTTTCAGGGGCATAAATTCCTAAAACTATTATTGCCAAGTATCTTTTTTCTGTTTTGTCTAATATGACAATTTCATTAACAGAAATTCAGTATTCTGACATTAAATCCAATGTTATGGAATTGCATAATTTATTATCTTAGGTGTGTAATCTGTCTTGTGTGCCTGCAATGCTATGGATGCTGTTTTCAGGCCTGCTACCATTGGAACAATAATAAGACGACGACATTCTTAGATTAGACCATACATTGCCAGGGACTATCAAAGCCGAACTGCTAAATGCTTCTTCAAATAAGTACCTTTTTTATCTGTAATGCCTCTGTTGAAGTTTTCAAAAAACTGGGGAAAGGTAAACTTGCACAGTGGATTAAACAATTATTCTTTCCATTCCTAAATACCAGAAAAGCTGCCCCTCCAAACCAGGATAATTTTTGCAATAGTTTCAAGTCAGACCAGTGAAAATCTGCCAAGCAGTTCAGAAAGAAAGAGATGGCAAGATAGCAAAACAGAAAGCAAGCTAAAAGGTCCCAAGGATTTTCCTATCAAATGAAAAACATATGACCATCCTTGCCTCCTATCCCATCCCTTCCCTTCACTTCCCTCCCCAACTTGGCCTTCAGCTGAAAATTGCAGAGAGTCTTTCCATGTCTTTGTTCCTGGCAGTCAGTACTCACAGATTAACCTCCAAAAGACCAGCTTCATCTTATGCCCGAGTTCATTGCAGGGTTACTTTACCAGGAGGTCATAGAACCAGTCCCCTTGCTTTTTATTCAGGGCTTTTTCTGATTTGAGGAAGTGGAGGCCCATTTTACATCTCAGATGCACCTTATTTTCTCATCTCAAAATTCATAATACTAACACTTAATGCTTTCCTCTTTCCCATCAAACATGTTTGGGCGCCCTATACCTAAAGGATATTTATTTACACATCCTATTCCCTCACAAAAAAAACTAATATTTTGTAAAGTTCTGTGTATTAGGATTAAATTGTCACTTTACCTCTTTGCTATGGTCTTTTTGCCACCCCAGTAGTCTTTGCTAAATGCCTTGGTCCAGTGATAGCTCATTGCAGACTTATTGGCATACACATTTTCTGCTATTTGGACATTTGCTTGATTTCAGCTTCTGTCTGCCAGGACACCCTAACAATCGTACCTTTATACCAGGAAACATTTCTGCAGTTTCTAATTCACCCTGAGTCAAAAAAAGGCATCCCTTATTCCAACCCGTAGATTAGTATTCTTGAGATGGCTTTTGGACATCTGTGATATAACAGTTTTTTTTTTCCTCCAGAAAAAAGTGCAAGCTTGTTAACACCAAGTCTTTCATTTTAGACAACTTCAAGAGAATTTTTAAGAGTTCTAGGATACATGGTCCCTTCTGTCCTTATGATTCCCTCTGCCAGACTAAACATGAGAACTTCATTGATATCTCAAATCTGTCTGGATCGATCCAACATGCTTATCCTCCTTCATTCCCAATCCCATTTCTTAGTTTTATGAAGAAAGAACAACTCTGGTGTGCTGATCATGTCCTTTCCAACCAGTGAGTCCCTTTCATTTCTCCCAGTCCATCCCAGACAGTGTCCACAGTTGTTTTTGGCTTTGCCAGGGGTGCTATTTCTTAGGGTGTTAAAGGTTCAGGGAAACTCTGATCCAGAGGACTGGCACAAGCACATCAGCTGGAAGGAAATGATTGTTCTGATTAAATGCACTTGAAAGCACTGAATCCTGTCTAGTTTCCAGTGGAACTCTTAGTGTGACAGACAGTACCACTTTGATGTAGGGGTATGTAAACACAGAGGCTCATGATCTTTACCCCCCTTTGCAGACTAGCTGAGATTGCCTAGGACATAACAGGTCAACACAATTTTTCTTCAGGCAGTTTGCATCTCTTCTGAGCAGAACACAGTAGCAAATCCTCTGAGCAGATTCAAGGTAAACCATCATAAGTTGATGCTATACCTAGATGTTTTCCTTGAGTTAGCCCACCAGTGGGAAGCCCCACAAGTAGATCTGTTTGCCTCCATTTTAAGCAGACAGCTGAAACACTTCTGGTGCAGAACATAGAAGACTTCAAGATGGATGCATTCTCAGTCACTTGACATGGATGCTTCATGATGCCCCCCCCTCCAGAGTTCTTCAAAAGATAATTGACTCACCAGAGGTGCTACTGGTTACTCCATTTTGGCACAGACAGCATTGATTCTTCCGTCTCATGTCTGTCCAGATGCAGTTACCGAACGTTTCCTCACAGAGAGGACTTGCTCACATAGGGCAGTGGATCTCCGAGTCATTACAACATTGAAAATATCAGTTTAACTGTGTATTCGTTGTAGACTTCTGATTGTTTTTTGTTGTTTTTATTCTGAGGACATGAGCTAGACATTAAAGGAGTCAAGAAAACCCGCTACTAAAAATCTTATTTATCCAAATGGAAGAGATTTTCTCTTTGGAGTCAAAATAACAGAAACCATGTCAAACAGTGGCATTCATCATTCTCCAGTACATGTGAATGACTCTATTATGGCCTTGCATACACTTCAGTAAAGCTACACCTCTCTACTATTTCAGCATGACTGCCACAGGATCTCCTTTGTCTCAAGTTATGCAGTTTATAAACATGGCGTTGCATATTAGACCACCAAGAAAAAGTGGCGGCTTCTCAGGATTTGTTTTTAATTTTTAGGAAAATTCTACCACCCTTTAAGCCTGCAGCTAGCTGTTCTCTAAAGCTTTTAACCTGGAAGGCTGTCCTGCCTTGGTAGTCAACCTTTGGTAGACTGGAATTTAGAGATCTAGTCAGCCTTTTTTAGCTTCAGAACAAGTCCTTCCTTTATGTGTAAAGTTGTGAAGGAATTTGATTTCAGTATGTACAGCTTCATGTTTCTGTCCTGAAAACAATGAAAGGATTTCTTGTTAACTGGGTGTTCACAGACAGCTCATGTTTTATCTGGACAAGACTAAACATTTCTAGAAATCTACTCCATGTTGTCTTATGAAGGTATGAAAAAAAATAAACTGTTAGTATCAAAACAAACTTATCTGGTAGATGGCTTTCCCATTCCATTCAATTCTGCTTTACTTTTCATGTCATAATTTGCCTCAGAATGTCAAGGCTCATTCTATCAGAGCAGCTGCTACATCTAGGGTTTGCTGGAAAGGGGCAGGCTCTGCGTATATTGCATGCTGTAACTTGGCCTTTGTTCGTACTTTTATCAAACATTATAATTAGAGTCTATTTTTAGAGCTAGAGCAGTTTTTGTTGGGCCTTTCTTCAGGGACTCCGGTCCTTATCAATCTGCTTTAGCAATTGTCCCATATTGTAATGGCAGCAGTAATCTATTTGAACATTTAACGGTTGCAGTAAATTAACTCATAACTTTACTTTACCCATGCAGTCTTCAGTTAATTTTGCCACTTATTGTCACTGTTCTTTGCATGCTATTGCAAGTAGGCTGTTTATACCATTACTGTCAGTATTGAAAAGTACTGACATTTTTTATTGCTATGTGATAGTTTTAAAATGTTTTAACATTTATAAATTTGTTCTGTATTAGTAAATGTGTATTTTGTCTATGGGCCTTTCTTAGTATAGTTTTTTGTGTAGCTTACAGGAAATTTTAACAGTGCAGCTAAACAAAAAAGTAGAAAGCCATGGAGGCCCATCTCATAAAGAACAGTAAAATAAATGAGAAAGTAAGTCCAGAAAGGAAGAGAATAGAAAATGTAAGGAAAAACTCTGTGGAAGACTGAAGTGTACTGGCATAATTATGTTTTCCGCAAATATTTCTTTTTGTGCCTTCACTTGGTTTCCCCACATGTTGTACATATTTTCATAAAATTTCTGAAGTATCTGTAATAACTGAATAGGATATCCAGTTATTTTACTAAAAAGAGGCAATCTAAATTTGGCTGCAACTCTGCTTTCTGTTACTTAAGTCATCGTGCTAAAAGTTTGTGCATTCTAGAGTTAACAAAAAAAAGCTTCTTAACAACCCTTCTAAACTTTTGTATTGCTTTCCCTTTAGCACTCTGCAGTTCCATGAAATTCCCCTTATTTTGCAGAATTCTCTAACCCCTCTAAATGGCTCGCTCTTCTTTCCCATCTCTCTTTCCTAATTCTAATATGTTTTAAACCCCATTTTAAGTTTATCCCACTCACTAGCTATCCCTTCTGAAGTAATATCTACCTTCCATAATAATGCTTGAGTCATATCCACTACCCATTCCTTAAATTCCTGTTTTTATAACTAAGTAGGAAAGCGCCATTATCTTTTTACATCATTACCTTGCATTTGTCTTCGTTTTTTGTTGGTGCATGATTGTGTAGTTATTGGATGGGTCTCAGAGCTTTCAGTTAAATACACATGCTCCTGTGAAATACCATTTTTATCCAGTGTAGCCCTGCTGTTGTATATTGGGGAATAATATGCATATTTTGCACTCCTACTACTAAATTTACATCTTCCATACCAAATATGTCTCACATATTTCTTCAGAAGTCTACCCTCTTTGTTATATTCCCCATTCTATGTCCTGCTCATGTATCCTCATTGAATCAAATCAGGTTCCCATCCACAACCATAAATATTCCCTGCCCAAAGCTTACTACTACCAAAAATCTCCTGATATCCAAAATAGTAGTTTTGGGTGGAATATAAATACATGACAGCATAATCCTTCTCCCCGGCCATTAGCCCTTTAATGCCACAAATCTACTGTTATTGTCTTTTTTTTTCTCTTTCCTATTACTGTTAGAGCCCCCCTTGCAGTCAGGGCTATTACTCCTTTTTTGTCCCTGATACTGTCCTGAATTTCCATCCTGAAATAATGTATTAAATTCGCATGCATGTTTCTGTCTACATGCATCTGCTGTAACATTGCCATTTATTCCATATATTTGTTATAATTTGGTGCTGCCTGCTTTTTGTCTTTTACTGCAAGGCCATTTGCATTTTCTGTTAATGTTGACAAAGCAGTCATTTTGATAAAAAAAGATTGCTTCCACATATCATAGATGACAGTTCTTTTGAATACGTTTTCAGCTTGCAGCTTACATGCGCTCCCTAATGTTTGGCAGACCAATCTTCTATGTAGTTGCCACTGCTGCTTATCTCTGTTTGATAACCCATGACACATTTTCCCCGACTTTCCACTTCAGAAAAAGCTGTAAACTATTTTTAAAGCCTCTAACCTGTTTTAATTCACAGCAAACACACACAAATATATACATTTTTCCATAAAGGAAGTTTACACTTCAGTATAGGAGCAGTTGCACCAAATCAGTCGCTACACACAGATATTACTTTTTCTAAAGTTAATATTAAACATGCTAAAGTGAATGCTAGTCTGTGTTTCCACTTACACAGGTTGCTGTCTTTCTTTACTTTATCTCTCATCATCTCTCATATGTAAAAACAAAAAAAAACAACTTACATGTTAAACTTTAAGATTTAGCCATAATAAGAATACACTGACTACCATTCTTTCATTTTCAGAGAACCACTTCTAAATTCCCCTTTGAAAGTTAATTACATTAGACATTTTACATTCCATTCAGACCTTTTGTTTAGACCTTTTTTGATTAATTGCTTACACCTACAGACTCCTCTTGTCCAACTAAAAGTATGTACAAAAAACTGCTTGTAACTTTGTAAATGGAAGAATGTACCTTGTAGATTTCACTCATAATGCACGGGTCAGGCTTTTATTCATGATTAATTGCTTCCACCTTTTTGCTTCTTGTCCTCCTTTCAAAGCAGGGGCTAATGGAAAAAAATAAATATTTCGCAAATGTAACAGCTTTCCATATTTTTTTCCTGTTTTTCAAGATTAATTGCTTGAATAAATCCTTGCCTTTAGCTTAAACTAAGATAATTAGTATAGATAGCCACCTCTGTAAAACCAAGGAAAGTTATTATAATTTAATTATACATGTTAATATACTTTTGTGTTCCCCCATCAGCTCAATATCACAGTATATTAATGGTCCAGTGTTTCTCATCTTCTGACAGTGTAAAGCATGGATACATTGCAATTAAGAAACTCCGCTTTTTCTTTAATGTCACTTGCATTCACAACAGTCACTAATAAAACTCTCCCACATCACATTTAAAGTACATCTGATTGCATAGTATACAATATAACATGCAACTTGCATCATGAAATTTATTATACAAATATTAATAAGAACAAAAAGATGTTCTTCATTCCACATTGCTGCAGTCCTAACATGTTAAAATATCAGAATTATCTCCTTTCTAAGGTGAGCCTAAGGTGGATGCTCTGGCAGAAGGTGACTGGAGTGTAAAGAGTTGCAGGATTTAGTTGTGTGAACGATTGGGTAAACATTCATTCCTTGCAATGTGGTTTTGAGCAGGCGCAGGCTTCTCTGGGTGTTGGGTTTTGGTTGGTTCTTTCGTAGGCATGTGCCTGGTTGAGAGATCAATTTAGCTGAGCATGTTAAAAAAAGGATTTTTTGGATGCTCCTTTTGTCTGATGTGTTGTGTTTTTCACTTGTGGAAGCAGTCTTTGGATGGCAGCACCTTTGGGAGGAAGGCTGTCTCTTTTCAAAGAAAATGGATTTTAATTACCCAAGACAGATGGGTCTTGATATCATTCACCACGGTTACAGGTTTTATTTCCATACCATGCTCCTCCATTCAAAGCATGCCAGACATTCCTCCTCCTCTACAAAGAGGCTCACAACTTTCTGTTGCAGTCTAGTACCCTCTCAAGACATGTGCTTTCTGGGTGTGAGACTGAATACAGCAGCCCAGATGGCCTTTTTAACCCCGGACAAAAAAGAAACAGATGCCTCAGACATTGCTTGGGAGCTCATCTAAATGGAAAGTGGATACAAGACAAGTGGCGCCTGAGACTACACAGCATCTATATCAACATGAAAGAGAGATGTTAGCAGTCCAGTTTGCATTAATGGCTTTCAAGGAGTTACAGGGCAGTGTTGAGGTGACAGTTCAAACACAACTGTCATGTGGTACATCAACAAACATGCTCAGCTTGCAACTAACTCTTCAGGCAAGGTTTTTCTGCGGAGCACAGAACTCCTAGCAGATGATGTAAGTAGACAAATCATGGATCCCCCCAGTGGAAACTCACCAGCTGCCAAAGTTTTTGCACAGAAAGGTCATCACACAGACAGCTTGGAAATGCCTTTTCAGTTGGAAAATCTTCCATGTGTATGCTTTTTCCACCTCCTCTGCCTCTTCTAAAAAGCTGCTTCTAAAGGACAAGACAAGCTAAGGATGATTTTAATAGCCCTCCATTGCCTTGGCAGCACTGGGCGTCATTACTGACACCTGTTGTCTCAGAGGGACGGTCATCTGCTCAATGTCAAGCTTCAAATCTCTTCATCTAACAGCCTGGCATATTCTGCTTTGAAAGACAGCACAGGTCTCCGCTTTTTCAATGTGTTTAAATGTGATTATGGAAGCCAGAAGACCCAAGTGTAGGAAAGAAAAATGGAAAAATTTAAGAGATTTTTTTTATTTTTGGCATTTCTTTGGAATTTGAGTGTGGCTTAGAGGGCAAAAGAATATAAGACCCCACGTAGAGCTCCTCCCAGATCCCCAAAATAAAGGGGAAAAGATTTTTGCACTTTAGATGTACACAGGCAATTTGTTAGATCCACATTGCTGCAGTCCACTCCTCCCCCCCCTGTGTTTAGGGTGTGTTTTTGTGTAGGGGCAAGAAAAGACTGATATGATGGCGTCGGTCATGCGCGCCCCAGCCCCCCCGCGTGACTGGCGTCGCGCGCCTGCGAGCTGACAATAATACTCTCTTTTTGGGCCGACTTTTTACTTTACTTCTACAGTCCCTTTGTGGTCCTCCTAAACATTAATGACCTAAAGTGGGTTTATGCTTTAGAGTCCTCCCACAGATTAACACAGTCAGCAAACTTACTTTGTCTTGTACAAGCACAGTTCACATATCTAAGCTACATGTAATGGGAATGATGCTTTATACAGTTCTCTCGTTTATTCAGTAACTTCATGTTGTTTCTGGTCATCTTCCTGTTCATCTTTACCTCCCACCAATGGTATGAAAAAACACTATGAGGCCAGACTGTTCAATCTGCTGTTAGATGTTTTTTAAATCTACCAGCAGATTAAATATTTATATTTGGTTTGGTGATTGAAAGCTTTTATCACACCTCCCACCATCGGTTTCTGATTCGTGTAAAAGGAACTGTTGATTCTTCTTGTCTGTTCCTGAACTTTCTTCTGTTACTCAAGTGTTTTCCTTTTGAAACAGTAGAAGATGTTTCATTGGCAAAGTCCCTCATATGAGCTTTGTTATTGTCAGAAAAATGAGTCAGAGTCCCTTCCAGCTTGCTGACCCACTTTTTGTTGTTTTTTTGTTTTTTATGTAGCCAGTTCTACATCCAAAAATGTCCTAAGGCTCACCTTTTGTTGGCTAAACTTTGTTTCTTCCTAAGTTCTGCATCCAAAAATGTCTTTGATCTTCCAGGAAAATATTCTGAAGACAAGTTGCTATTAGTTTGAATCTCACACCTGCCTTTCAACATCCCGATTGCCAGAATAAACCTTCTTTTCTGCCCAGTGAACAATGGATAGTCATTTTTCACAAACACTCTGGTGTCCCCAGTTTCTAATACTTTTCCCCTTTTTCCACAGTTTCATCATGAGCAGCTTTTTCTGATTCTGTAGTCTCATCTTTATGTATGTAGGTCTAGGCTGTTTTCCCATGGCCAGGTTAGGAGCAGACACACAAAATGCACTCATATTAACAATAACTGTCTTGGAGCACCACTCCAATTTTTATTTTTACTTATAAAATCTGTTCCTTCCTGTTTCCCTGGCATAGCAGAAAATCTTAACTTTTCTCTGTGTTCTCCATCTTCTAATGCTGCTCTTTTTTTTTTTGCAGACGCTTCATGTTCAAGTTAGTCTTTCCTTCATTTCTGCCTCTGAATTCTATGGTTTTATCAGGCCTTCTAAATAGCTACTTAAAGCTTCTATTTTCTCCAGTCTTTTGTCATTTGACTTTATATATTTTTCCAGCATCTCATTTTAATAATTTCTAAGTACATTTGATTTAATTTTTCTTAAATTAGTGGAAGCTATCTGTACTAAACCCGGAACTTGAACTTATTGCTAAATAGTTGAAAGGTTCTTCCCAGCCATAGCTTTTTCTTCTAATTTTTATGGTTGATTTTCTCTCACCTTTCACTAAATATCATCTTGCAGGCATCCAGGCAGTATAATTGCTAACTGTTAAATTAATTTTACCCAAGTGATAACCTTTTTTTGGCACTCTTAACCATTTTTCAGCTTCCACAGTGAAAGCTCTAATCACCCTGATGCTCAGCATCCAACTGATTTGATAGTTTCATTACATTTGTTGCCAAGAGCTCTCAGCAGTGCAGTTAAAGCCCATTGCACCATGAAGTTGACAGCTTCCACTGCTGGCATCAAATGTAGATATACTATGGAGAGAGACACTAGTCCCACTTGATACCATTATTTGTCTTTAATAAGCACTCCAGTTTGGACCACCAGCCAAGATTTGGTCATCACTTGGAGTGTTGTCCTTCTGGACATTTTGTCGTCCTGTCACTTTGAGATGTCTGTAGTGCTATCCTGACATTTGTTTGTTTTATTCAGTGCAGAGAATCCCTTGAAGTAATATGAGAGATGGGTGAATACTCATATCAGTTGATGTTTAAAAAGGCCCCGTGTACTGGATATCTTATTCCCACTTTCCCTTCCCTGGTAAGGCTGGCCATTCCTCCACTAACCAAGGTTAACGCAGGGGTTAGTGTGTAACAGAAAAAAATATATATTATTTTTAGCCTTACATTTTTGTCTGTTTTCTTGCAAGTGAAACCCAGGATGTTCATCGTGTTACACTGCTGCAGTCATCACACTTGGGTTATCCTGCCGTCAGGCGGTCCCGCAGTCGGCCAGAGTTTCGAAGTCTTGGTCCGGCGTCGGTTGCTGTCTCTTCTTCCCTGACGTCAGTGCTCCAGGGGTATATAAGATGCATCCGACGCCATTTTCTCCAGTCTTTCTTGCCGCGTGGTGCCCGAAGCAGAAGCAGTTCGCAAGTCCCGGTCGGACTACTCCTGAGATTTTCAAATCGAATTTCAGACCGAAGTCTTCATAAAGCTAAGTACCCCGTTGGGGATCCTTTCCTTGCCTCAGTCCGATGTTCATAGGTTGGTACTAGGCTATCAGCCCTAAGGCCTATACAAGCCTAGCCATAACAATTCCCTGGCTATTTCTTCCCACATTATTTACTTTCCTGGACCCCTCTCAGGATCGAACCTTGTACCTTATGCATGGGAGGCGAATACCTTAACCACTTCACTATCTGGTCTCGTGTCAGAAAAAGTTAACAATTGCATTTCTTGTGGGAAGCAAATACCTCATAAGGACTTTCATTCTTATTGTATTCCTTGCCTAGGCCCAGACCACGACGTCACAGGTTGTCGGTTTTGACTAGGTTTAATAAACAAACTATTAAATGCCGGTTTGATTTTGCCCGACATTGTTTTGGTAGAAATTTAATTATACCATGCCGTTGGAGCAACCGATGACCGGAATGCATAAAAAACGCAAAGTTAAGGACAGGCAGCCGAGATCCAAACCAGACTCCGAGGCCTCTGCTAGGCCAGTCACCGGTTCTCTGGTTTTCAATGAGGCGCCTACACAGCCCCTGATGACCGCTGATTTAGAACCCCAGGCGACATCCGATTCACAAGCGGAGATTGCCAGGCCACCACAACCTTTACCTTTAGGCCCTTCCGACTCCATGCCTGAAGGAGATTCCGGTGCAGTTGAAACGTCTTCATTTGCAGAAGGTGTCTTCAGACCGACTACACTCACTATTAAATCCTATGCAAAACTGAAAACGCCTTTAAAAACAAAGAAGACTGTACAGCAGTCTCCAGTACAAGGCCCCATGCCTAAGAAAGAGATGCTTAAGATGGCTGAAGACTTAATTACCCTAATCAGGGGTTCCCATCCCCCTCCTGATAAAAGGCCAAGGCAGGAGGAGGACTACGCTTCCTATGACCAGGCTTCAATTTCCTCAGATTCTTCTGAGGAACAGGAATATTCCTTTCCCCCTTATGAAGATTCTGATGCTGAAGAGTCCATCTCTTCTGCATCTCCCCCAGAAGACTACTCTTTTGGGGAAACCTTACATACTATGAGGGAACATTTTCACTGGGAAGGCCAGGATTACTCTGACTCTAAGAAAAGGCTCCAAGAGTTCCTTTTACTACCCCAGCACAGACCACTTGCTATTCCACCTGTGTTAGACATTGTGGATGATGTTTATTCAGAATCTAGCCTTAACCCAGATTCACTACCTCCTGCACCAGCCAAACCAGACAGATACTACAGAGTCCCTGACTCTCACAAATTCCTGTATAAAAGCCCTGTTGCTGACCCAGAAACCATTTCCCAGGGTCCCAAAGGGGTTAAGGCCTCTATTGCTAAAAATCCTGTGCCCTCTGAAAGGAATTCTAGAGCACTAGACAGATGGGGAAAGAAAGTATATACCTCCGCTACTCTAGCTATGAGGGCCTTAAATTGTCAATTTCACATGCTGAAATATCAGCAATACCTGATGTCTCAATTAAAACAAAAAATGCTCGCACATACAGAACAGCCAGATTACAAGGAAATGCAAGATTTGCTGCATTCAGCTGAACAAGTGGAAAACATACTTAGCAATGTGGATTTGATTCATTGGAAGCTTCTTGTAGAGCAGCAGTGAACAGTGTCTGTCATACGTAGGCATGCTTGGTTAAAAGAACAAACTTTACCTGATCATGTTAAAGCAAAATTATTGGTTGCACCTTTACAGCAGGATGTTTTATTTGGTGTAAAAGCAGTTGTTGTTTTAAAGAAAATGGAGGATAAGGCAAAATCTATGCAGACGGTCAAGGATTTTTTTACAGGTTCAACCCCCTCGTTTCAGCAGAAATTGGCCAACCAAAAACTGGTCCTTTCCAGCTTCTGCCAGACCACAGAGGGGCAGATACAGACGCCCAAGGGGCAGAGGCCAGCCACAAGGCTCTTACCAGCCTCGACAATGGGATGCCTCAACCCAAAAAGGAGGAGAAGACAGGTCTCAAACTACCAGAAGGCAAACACAATGACTTACCCCTCAGACTACCAAGCAAAACCCTCTTGGCAGCTCCCTTGGGGGGAAAACTAGCACTTTTTGCAGACAAGTTGGCACATCATCACAAAAGACAAATGGGTCCTAAATATTGTATCTCAAGGATACAGATTCCACTTTCACAATTTGCCAAGGATAAAAGGAATGCCAAACCTGCCACCAAATCAAAGGGCAGAAGTTCAAAAGCAAATTTCAGCTCTCATGGACATGAGCCATTCAACAGGTTCCTACACAGGAGCAAGGACAAGGATTTTACTCAAGACTGTTTCTAGTTCCACGAAAGGACAAAGCCTGGAGACCCATTCTGGACCTCTCAGTTCTAAACACGTACCTTTAAGTACCCAAATTCAAGATGCTAACACTACAGCAACTTCTTCCCATGCTGGCAAGAAGGCTTGGCTAGTAACATTGGACCTCAAGGAGGCATACCTGCATGTCCCTATCAGACAAAATTGCAGAAGATACCTCCGATTTATTGCAGGTTCAACCCATTACCAACGCTCTGCACTGCCCTTTGGCTTATCTACTGTGCCCAGGGTCTCCACAAAATGCCTGGCACCAGTAATTGCATACTGCAGACAAAGAGGGATTCAAATATATCCATACCTGGACGACTGCCTTATTGAAGCAGAAAGCAAGGACATGCTATTAAAGCATCTGGCGTTTGTCAAAAACCTACTAAGTTGCCTAGGGTACACAGTAAACGAAAAGAAGTCAAAACTAGTGCCCTCACAAGACATAATATTCCTGGGTGCCAGCTTAAATACAACGGGCCCAGATGGCTTATCTCACGCCAGACAAGCAAGGACAACTGACTCAAATTCTGCAGGCCTTGAGATTCCTGGCATCTTGCATACTACTAATACCATTTGCAAAACTGCATATGAGGAAATTACAATGGTATCTGAAAAGCGTATGGACTCAACGCAACCACAGCTTGGAAACAATAATTCCACTCATTCCCTGCCTTCAACAGGAGTTTATATGGTGGGCTCAGGCAATTCACCTCAACAAGGGTCAGCCTTTTACCTTACCCACAGCCAGGCAAACTATAACAACAGATGCATCGGATTATGCTTGGGGGAGCACACATGGCAGGACAGTGTATTCAGGGCAAATGGTCTGCACACCATAGGCATCTACATATCAATCAAAAAGAGATGCAAGCTGTACAAAATGCCCTAACAGCTGTCAAGGACCTCCTACATCCAGGACAACAACTAATAAAGACGGACAACACCACAGTGATGTGGTACATAAACAAGTAAGGGGGCACACACTCCTACCCCGTATGCAGACAAGCAATGACCTTGTGGAACACAGCACTGACCTACCAAGTTCAACTACAAGCACAATTCCTGCCAGGAAAGAAAAACACACTGGCAGACGATTTAAGCAGAAACATCATAGATCTTCATGAGTGGAAACTAGATCCACAAGTATTTGCAATGATAACTCAAAAATGGGGGAGCCCAGACATAGATCTGTTTGCTTCCCCCCAAAACTACCAACTACGGAAATTCTGCACAAGGACATACCACACACTAGCTTGGAAAGTGGACGCCCTCTCATTCAGTTGAAAAACATTGACAGTGTATGCCTTTCCTCCACTGCCTCTTCTGGCAAAGGTGCTGCTGAAAGCCAGATTAGAGAGGCCACAAATGATACTCATTGCTCCAGACTGGCCACGCCAACACTGGTATCCAGTACTACGGAACATGGCTCAAGACCCACCATGGATTTTACCTACAATTCCTCACCTGCTCACTCAGCAAAACAATCAGATACTACACAGCCAGCTCAAGACTTTAAATCTGGCTGCATGGCAAATTGCCTAAACAACCAGTCAACACTTCTCTCTAAAGCTGTGATAGGCATCATTCTGGAGGCCAGGAGGCCCAGCACCAGGAAAGTCTATTCAGACAATTGGAGAAGATTCTACGCCTGAAACCAGGCTAAAGGCCAAAATCCCCTTGTCCCAAATATTCCTCAGATTCTTCAATATTTAACTGAGATGTTGCACAAAGGACTTTCTTTCTCATCTATTAAGATCCACGCCTCAGCTATTTCAGCTCAATACAACACGGATCCTTCTATATTTTCACATCCATTACTAAGACAGTTCCTCAGAGGGGCTAAGAACATAAGACCGCCTCGGAGAGCACCAACACCAACTTGGGATCTCTACTTTGCTTTGGAAAAGGTTACACTTCTGCCCTTTGAACCAGCTTTCACAGCTGATCTACAGTTCCTATCATGGAAAACTGACCTGTTGCTAGCAATAACTTCAGCACGAAGAGTCTCAGAACTACAGGCCCTAATGCCAGTGGAGCCTTTCATCATTTTTCATCAAGACGGAGTCTCTTTACGAACTAACCCTTCCTTTATACCAAAGGTGGTATCCAGTGTGGCCCTAAACCAAACCATTCATTTGTCCACCTTTTATCCAAACCCCCAGAACAAAGGGGAAAGGCTCCTACACTCTTTGGACATTCACAGGCAATTATGTTACTACTTGGATAAAACTAAGGCTTTTAGAAAATCTGACCAGCTCTTTGTATCCTATGCTGCAGGATCTCAAGGAAAAGCTAACTCAAAACAGACCATTTCAAAATGGATAGGACATTGTATCCATTTCTGCTACACACACCATGGGAAATCTGTGCTTGGTAACATCAGGCCCCATTCCACCAGGGCTACAGCAACATCAACAGCCTTCCTCAGGGGGGTACCAACCAAGGATATTTTGGAGGCTGCAACTTGGAGTTCAGTGTGCACCTTCACCAAGCACTATCACTTACCTCTATACTCTAAAACCAGAGCTGGCTTTGCCACTGCAGTTCTGCAGGGCCTAATAGCCTCTCCAAACCCTGTTTAGCTCCACCACCTATCCTTAGCTTTGGGATTCAACCCAAGTGTGATGACTGCAGCAGTGTAACACGATGAACATAGTACAGTTTTGTACCTACCATAAATGTAGATGTTCGAGTGTTCACACTGCTGCAGTCCAGGTTACCCTCCCTCCATCCCCTCTGAACTAGCTGGACTTATCTATACCTTTATATCCTGTACAATCTCTGTGGTGTGTTTGCTTGTGACTGAAGGTATTGTTTTATTTATATATGTATATTTTTTATATAGCGATATGTATTGCCTACCTATTGGGGGCACCTGACATCTGGGGCAAGAAAAACTGAAGAAAATAGCGTTGGAATCATCTTATATACCCCTGGCGCACTGACGTCAGGGAAGAAGTGACAGCAACCGACGCTGGACCAAGACTTTGGAACTCTGGCCGACTGCGGGACCGCCTGACGGCAGGATAACCCAAGTGTGATGACTGCAGCAGTGTGAACACTCGATCATCTACATTTATGGTAGGTACAAAACTGTACTTTGTGCTTGATATAGAATTGGGCATGATTGGGGTACACACAATTTTTGTTTATAGTTGCCATACTTGGTCCACTGGAGTATCTGCTGTCATTCTCCTGCATAGATTTTGTGAGATTTAAAAAAAATTGCATGAGAGTACAATTTAGAACCATGTTTTACAGTTTGCAGGGTCAAAATTATGCTTTTTTGTGCTACAGTAGCTTTTGTGGTAAAACTGTACACAGAGGCATCAGAGTTCTTTATTATTGATTGCATATAAAAGTAGTAATGGTTTATAATCTCTTTGTTTCGCAGAAAGCATTTCGAACTGGTACAAGCACTCGTCTAGATGAACGTGTGTTTGACATGTGTGAAATGAAATGTCAGCCAGTTGCTCATCTAATGCGCTTGATTCATCCCAGTCTGTACAGAATCGACAGACTTTCTGATGAGGTATGCATTGATCAGATAGGGAATGGACAAAAATGTATTTTATTCTGAACTGAACAAGTTAATTTTGGACCTGTATGTCATTAAAAAGTAAATACTGACACTGCATTGCAGGGGGGGGGGGGTGTCCTCCTCCTCTTTACACTCTGAAATTATGAAGAAAAATAACCTTGTTACACCCATGTCTATACCTAGGAACTCTGCTATAACAAACTTTTTGCAACTTTATTGTGCAACAGTTTTAGATTAGGTAATGCAGGTGGATATAGCTGTCAGTTTGTGTCAGTTGCTCCTATATAAAGGGGTAAACACATCTTGAAAATATGCATAGTTGTGTGCTTGTTCTAAGTTAAAAGGTGATGGGGCTTCTGAAAATGTATATTTAGTTTTTTGTTTGTTTTCATTAATGCAGAAAGTCTTAAAATGTGACATGAATTCAAATGAAGATAGAAACCACTAAATAAGAGATCAGCTTGCCAAACATTACTTTCTGCATGTAAGCATCAGTTAGAAATGTACATTCAAAAGAACCTTCATGTGTAATAGGTAGAAGTAACCACTTTCGTCCACTGCCCATTTTGTCATGGAATGTAAATAGCTTTATAAGTATGGAAAAGAAGCAAAGATTATTGAATTATATTAACTCATTCACTCCAATGGAGCTCAGGAAGTCTGCACTTTAACGTACAATGGGCGGAGCCTAAGTCTTTCGACAGAATCAAATTATGTCCTCAGATTTCAAACAAATGCTCATATCTGTGTGTACCATAGTGATTTTGAAAGAAGTATAAATGGCAAACTCTTCAACACAACTATTTTTATAGTGGTATTATTGTTTAGGTTCTCGGTCTTAAACCAAATTTTATAAGTTACTGTAAACATAGTAACTATTACATTTGTAATATTTTGAAAACAACTTGCAATATCTCAGTAACCACTCAAGTTACACACATACTGTCAACAGCATTTTATTCATATAGCTGAGAGCTTTCACATGAGGCTGAGGAGTTCTGTCTGTGTTACTTGGTTGTTGAGATATTTATGAAAATGTGAAAATTATACCTATATAAATTAATATCATAAAAACAACAGTTAATATCTGTCTGTCTGCACTAGATAGACGTCAAATAATTCAGTTGAGGTTGCCATTGTTTAAGCTTTAAGATAAAATCTTTTAAAATCTTGTATGTAGCATGTTTTGGAATTATTGATGCAAATATGAACAAGCAATATCTGATGCGTAGTGGCATTACTAGGAGTTAACAAAGAGGCTGAACAAAGAAAAGGTCACAGTGAGCTGCCTGTCGGGCGCTAGAATCCGCCACATAACACAAGCACTCAGGTCACTCCAAAGCAAGTACAAATATGACTCAGTCATTGTCCATGCTGGTGTGAATGACCTGAGACGTACCTCCCTGGACTACATGAAGAGAGACATAGAGGTGCTCTCTGATCATGTAGCCCAGGCCGGTATGACCCTGACCTTGAGCAGCATCTTACCCTCACCAAGAATGATGCCTCAGTATGAAGACAAAATGATCAATTTCAACAATTGGCTTAAGTATTGGTGTCATTCAAAGGGGATCCAGTATCTGTCTGCCTGGATGACATGTTCGACAAGCCCCGTTGCTTCGCAAGGGACGGCTTGCACCTGTCACCCCTGGGCTTTCGGATATTGGCAAAGGCTCTTGCCACCCCCATAATGCCTTTTTTAGGCAAGGCTCAAAAGACAAACCCACCTCCTTAGACAACACAAGTATAAAGAAACTAAGGGTAATGCTGCTCACCGCCAGAAGTCTAAACCTCAAGATGCACGCTCTCGAAGCCCTCCTCAGTATGGAGAACATCAATGTCTGTGCAGTGACAGAAACCTGGTTCAAGGCTTCCAAGAGCACCCCAGCACTACCAGGTTATACCTCATATCGGCCCCAAAACTCAGACCGAACCACAAAAGGAGGGGGAGTATCCATATTCATCAAGGACACCTACACCTCCAGGTTAATGGCATTGCACGAAGCATCGGAGACCATCCATGTGCAACTAACAGTGGGCAAAACTGCTTTTCAGTTTGTAGCATGCTACAGACCACCCTCTCAAACTCAGGAACTTCACTTGGCCTTCCTGAAGACACTGGAGAATATGAAGGTCTCTCCAAACACCATCATATTGGGGAACTTCAACTATCCAAACATAGACTTGGGAGCATTACTCAAGCCCCAACACCCTAGCCCAGAGGTTCCTAGAATTCATAAACTCAAATGCTATGGAACAATTGGTCACCACTCCCACAAGAGGGGAAAACACATTAGATCTGATCATCACCAACATGGGAGGTATACCCCTCATTGGTAAGATCGGACCATAAATTAATCTCACTAGAAATCCACATCTCGCCCCCAGCACAAAAGATCACAGTGAAGAACTTCTCAAAAGCTAGCTTCACACTTCTTAAAATCAAAGTGGAATCCTTCAAGGCCCCCAGGCCAGTGGAAACCACGGCGCTATCTGCTGAATCATTTATAAACGCATTCTATGGACACCTTCAGGAATGCATGGATCATGCAATCCCAAATAAAACCAAGACCCATTCCTCCAAAGGCAGGCATCCTGTCTGGTGGACCCAGCCATAAATAAGCTATACAACAGAAGGAGGAAGCTACTACATGATAGAGCAAAATCCCTAAAAGGGAAGGCATCTCTGATCAGTACTAGCAAAAAAGTACGATCATTCATAAAAACATCCAAGGACACTTTTGAGAGAAAAATTGCACAAGCAACAAAAGATAATCATAAGGCTTTCCTTAGTTATGTTAGAAACCTGGGTGGCAACTCCCAGATATGCTCAGAGTTAGTCCATAATAACAAAAAATACACTGAACCCACAAACATTGCCAACATCCTGGCAGACAGGTTCAGTGCAAACCCCCCCCCCCCCCAAAAAGGACAAATATCTATCCCAGCAGAGTGTTGCCTCCTTGACATCTCAGATGCCCAGGTGAGAGCCGCCCTCTCCAAAGCAAAAAACACAGCATCAATGGGACCGGACGGTGTCTCGGGCTGCGTGCTACATGAACTCCAAGAAGAGCTATACCCTCACATTAAGCTGCTATTCAGTCTTAGCCTTACTACAGGATATGTACCCAAAGAATGGAGTACAGCAACAGTAGTCCCACTCCACAAAGGAGGCGCCTCTACAGACCCTGGAAACTACCGCCCCATAAGCCTGACTAGCCTGGTCTGCAAAGCTATGGAGAGGATCATTATGGAGCTCATAAACAAAGACATTGGGGACGTACAGACACTGGATCCTACCCAATTCGGCTTTGTCAAGGGCAGTTCCTGCCCTCCTGAACCTGGTAGATTTCTTTGAAACAGTTACCAAAGCCATTGATGAGGGTAAGGTGGTCCACACAGCCTACCTAGACCTTGCAAAAGCCTTTGACACACTACCCCACTCGGGCATCGTAGACAAACTCTCCAGCCTAAATATAAGCCCCTATGTCATAAGATGGGTTGCAAACTGGCTCAAGGACAGAACCCACATGGTCAGAATTGCTGGAGCCATGTCAGACTCTAAACCAGTTACAAGTGGCGCCCCACAGGGCTCAGTCCTGGGACCTCTCTTATTCTGAATATATTTTTCTGAGGTACAGGCTAACACGGGAGGACTGTGGCTGACCAAGTTTGCAGATGACTGCAAACTGGGCGCCATAATTGACTCTCCAGCTGACACAAGCATCCTCCAAAAGGGTCTCATAGAGATTGATAACTGGTGCCAGAGCCATGGCCTTAAACTAAACACCAAAAAGTGTATAGTTATACCCTTTGGCAAAAACAGTGCCCACAAATTACCACATAGGAGGTAATCCATTAAGTACAGAAGAAGTAATTAGGGACCTGGGGACCCAAGTTGATAGTAACCTCTCCTTTGACAACCACATTGCCAAAGTGGTTAGGAAGACCTTCTATGTAGCCCACCTTATCATGAAAGGCTTCACATCTAGATCAAGGGAGGTCATTGTGCCCCTTTACTCATCCCTCATCAGGCCCATAATTGAGTACAATGCCCCATTTGGGATGTACCTTACCTGACACCTGCAGCAACTAGAAAGACCCCAAAAGTACCTCACTAAAAGGATCAAGGGACTCAAACAGATGCCATATGCTGCTCGGCTAAAGAAACTCAAGCTCTACTCAGTTGCATACCGCCTACTCAGAGGCGATCTATGCCTGACGTACAAAGCCATGTCCAACCCTGAATTAATGGACATGCTCCACCTCAGAAAATCCAAATCCCTTAGAGCTACGCGATCGAGTGACTTGAACCTCAGCAAGTTCCTAGCAACAATAAAGGAATGAAAGCGCTAGACAACAGTTCGGCCTCAGCTGTGTTTTTTCTCCATTCGTAATTTTATTAGTTACAAAGTTTTAATTGTTTATTGGCATTATTCTACTTTGCTTTACAGTTTTAGAACGGTTTTTCATTTATACAGAAATAAATAGGACATGCTGGAGAGACAGATTCATAACCCAGAGGCTCCCTTCACTCTGGAATAGAATCCCAGTCCATGTTAGGCAGAGCCCCCACTGACTCTCTTCAAGAAAAATCTTGACGAGTGGATGGGAGATCGTAGGTTTACCCCGGGGATCACTTCTGTGTCACTACTAGACAGAGGCACAGTAAACACAACCTTAAAAAGGGCACAGTAAACTCATTCCAAGGAGTGGCGAAAGCCAAACACACTCTGGCTAGACTTGTAAATGCCCTAGGGCAGATAGCCTAGTATGAACCTATGAACTGCAGATGCACCTGGAGGCGTCAGTCGGATGTAATGAGTTGAAAGGTGTAGAGTGCAAATAGCAATGTTGCAGGAGACACATTTGGATAGAAATAAACATTTCAGTTTGACAGAGAGTATACTGGAGTGTGCATTCAGTACAAATTCAAGGACAAAAGAAAAGCAGAGTAATAAAACTGACTACTAGAGGAGTTTCTGTAGCTGTAGAAGAGGAAGAAGTTAATAAAGGTAGATTTTTGGTAGCAAGGGGTTATTGCCAATGGAGGGTGATTAGATTAGCAACTATTTATATTCCACCTAAAATTGCTATTATGGAGGTTGAGAATTTGGGAGAAATCACCTTTCAACAGGGAATATTTATTGGTGGGGATTCTAATCAGTTTTGCAAAAGAGAGCATTTATCAGAGGGAACCAAGTATAACAAAAGAGGGTAGAATTCAGAATAAATGTATGAGAATGTGTGATATGGAATATGTGAATTAAATAGCAATAACTCTGACAATTTGCTTATTCCCAAGATGCAAGATTTGGGCTAGACTGGAGAGAGATTATACTTTAAATAAGCTTGTGTATTTAATTAAAACCATTGACACCTATAATTATTTTAGATCATGCACCAATAAAAATTAAGGTAAAGATGCATGATAAATTAAAAATGAGACGTTGGCTCGTTCCCACTTGCCTGTTAGTGAGACAGAGGAATTTAAGGAATGGGTAGTGAGAAGCAATATTTATTAGGAAGATATACATTTCTTTAGAAGAGGTAGCTAATGAGTTGGATAAAATAAAAATAACATTTAAAAACATGGTAGAAATGATGCAGAGATCTGGGGAAAATTATAGGAATTATTTAGAAGGTTTGTCAAGGTTCAACTGTTGAAAAATAAAGGAAATCGCACAGAACAAGAGGACCAGCAACGGCAAAGTGTTTGAGGGAAAATTAGGAAGTATTTGAATGTTATGCATAAGTTTAGAAAGGATGCTGTTAAACAGCTATAGTTTGATAACTCCAGAGCACAAAAACTTAGCCCAGTAATTTGGGTAATAGAAAGTAGACAGGCTTGTTGTCAAACTTAGAGAACCTGTAACAAGAAAAATAACCAGAAATCCTATAGATGTATTTGCAGACAATCTGGAAATGTTATGATTTGTAATAAAGCAGGAGAATGTGGAAACAAAGAAAATGCACAAATGGAAATATTTATGGAAAACTTAATTATGTCGCGGTTAGAGGAGGATGAGGCTCAACAGTTAATCACTAAGGTAGAAAGAGATGAGATAAAAATGGTGATGTATAATGAATCAACAGGGAAGTCTCCAGGAACAGATGGACAGTAGGTATTCCTGTGGAAGTCGTGGGGGGGGGGTGAAAGGTCTGGAAGGATTTGTTTAACAATATTTTGGGGGGAAAATTGCGGCTGTACTGCTGTAAGAGATTAAAGATGATTTAGGCTCCGCTTCATATAGACCCGTTTCAGTTTTAAACTATAAATCTGAAGTTGTTGCTTTCGTTTGAACTTCAACCTTTAGGGACTCTGAGCCAGCATGGATCCGACTTGACCTTATACTCCAGCACTGGATCCAATGTTCAAGCTCTTCCCATACCCATAATGCCCTACTCACCCTCCTTTCCTCAGATCTCATTTGCTGCTCACTTTGAATAGCACAGGTTTCCTTTGCTCCAAGCTCCATTAGAATGTAAGTGTTTTTTGGGGGGGGTTTTATCTCTTAGCTATCTCCCTTTTGCCTGTCTTCTTTCCCCTACCTTTTTGTATCTGCTATGGTGTTGGTAGTTTAAAAAAAAAAAAATTCTTTCTTCCTAGTGTGTGTATTTTTCAGGCCTTCCTCCTCATGGCTGACACTACTAATCCAGGTTTAAGAAGTGTACACAGTGTGGGCATAAGCTTCCTCCTTTTGATACCCACACTTTGTGCATAGTCTGCTTGGGAGTTTCCCATTTGGACACCTCCTGTTCGATCTGTGTGGGCTTCAACTCCTGTGCTTTGATCGACAGGAAGAACAAGTTTATTTTCCTTCCTGCAGAGGCCTCCTCTTCTTCCACCCTGGCTTCTGGAACTCAAACTCCCGCTCAGAAGTCTGGGGAAGGAGAGAGAAGGCCCATTCTAAAGAGCGGGATCAGCCTAGGAAGAGGACTCCAGAGTGCTCTTCTTCGGCCGAGCCTCCTTCCAGGTCCCGGATGGATCAGAGCCATAGTTCTCCTCAGCTCCGGACTCCACACTTCTGCACAGAGCCGGAGACCTGTCTGGCTCGCTGCTGCTCCTTCTCTGCGTCAGTCTCTGTTGGGGTCTGTGACTTCTTCAGTCTGGTCCACTCGAAGCCTGTCCAACATCAAGGTGGACAGGGTGATGATGAGGTTTCTTCGGGCCCAGATTCAGCTGGAAGCCTGGTCTGCTCCATGGCCGGGAGCACGGAGTCCGCCTTCTTCTCCATCTCTCCTTCTCTGATCCGACCTTCTGTTTCGGGGCCCCTGAGTCAGAGGTTCCGGGGTGTTGAGGGGTTGGTGCTGATGGTCCCTGGTACCTCGACCCCAACCGTCACCTTGAGTGGTTTGGCTCTGACGTTTTCGGATCAAACTGACTCTTGGAGCCATAGCTTCGGTGTTGCATCCGAGGGGATGGCTTTGACGTCGAGAATTTTGGAATCCTCCCTTCCCCTTAGGGCTTTGGTGCCAGGAGGCCCGGCTCTGACACCCCTTTGACACTGAGGGCAGTAGACGGGCAACCTCTGGCCTCGGCCATGGCGGATGTTCTTCGTGTTTCACTGTTGCAGTCATCAGACTTGGGTTATCTGCCTGCAAGTAGCCCTCAGTCGGCACGAATACCAGATTCTTGGGATTTCTGCATCGGATGCTGTCGCCTCTTCCATGACGTCAAGTCGTCAGGGGTATAAAATATGCAGCCGATGCCATTACATCAGCTTTCCTTGCCGCACGGGAGCCCGACGCACAAGCAGTTCACAAGTGCCGGTCGGCCTCTACCTAAAATTTTCGTTTTTCGAGTTTCAAACCTGAAGTCTTCTAAAGCTAAGTACCCCATTGGGGATACTTTTTTCTTGCTCTAACCAATGTCATAAAAAGTTAACAGTTGCCTTGCCTGGGGAAAGCAAATACCTCACAGAGATTTTCATTCTTACTGCGTCACCTGTTTAGGCCCAGACCATGACATTCCTCGCTGTCGATTTTGTGCCTTAACGCCTGAATTATTTGTCGTCGGGCTATCTTTGTTGCTAAATTCTTTCGCTCTCATTTTCCATATTCCGAAATGGCTTCAGTAAGCCATCAGACTACCGATCTTCTGAAAAAACTTAAGGATAAAGACAGAGACAGACACCATAGGTCCAAAACTGCCGACGATGCTTCCGGTAAGCTAGTCATCAGTCCACTGGTACTCAGTATGGCACCTTCGCAGCCCCTGATGCCCGCTTCTACAGATTCACAGGCCTCTGCTGAGGCCCTTTCGTAGTCCGGTATGCCGCGAGATGCTTCTTCAGTTATGGAATCTGTGGATGTGTCTACCTTGGATGGGTCCGGAGCCGCTGTGCAGGCATCAGCTTCTGAGGGTGTATTCCGATCTTCCGGTGTTCGTATTAAACCTACTACTTCGTTTCAGACTAAAATGACAGAGTTTCTCAGGCCCAGAGTTCGCACTATGCCTAGAAAACCGATGACCAAAGCTCATGCTCAAGTTCCTGTGCCACAGAAACAAATGCTTAGAATGTCTGAAGACCTTATAACTCTAATTAGGGGAAGGCAGCCTTCCCCCTCTAAAAGACAAAGGTTCATAGGTTCCCTTCTGATTCAACAGACCATGAGTCCGATGACTGACCACTCTGATTACCAGGGCATACCCTTGTCTACCTTTGAGGATTCAGATGCAGAAGATTCCATTCCCTCTGCCACCTTTCCAGAGGATGTTTCTTTCGGTGAAACCTTGCATACGTTAAGAGAGCATTTCCACTGGGAATGCCAGGACTACCCACAGACCAAGTAGAGACTCAGAGATTTTTAGAATTGCCTCAGCAGAGGCCTCTAGCTACACCCCCTGTCCTGTATATTGTAGATGATGTTGTCATGGAATCCAGTCTTACTCCGGATACTTTACCACCAGCTCCTAGAAAACCTGACAGGTACTGCAGGATACCTGACTCTCACAAATTTCTCTTTAAGAATCCCACTGTGGATTCAGAGGCCATTTCCTAGGAACCTAAAGATATTAAGGCTACTACAGCCAAAAATCCTACCCCTTCAGACAGGGATTTGAGGGCTCTAGACAGATGGGGCAAGAAAGGTATATACCTCTGCAACTCTTGCCATCAGGGCTTTAAATTGCCAGTTTCACATGTTGAAGTACCAACAGCATATTATGGAACTAATTAAACAAAAAGTGTTGTTGCTTCCAGATTTTGCAGAAAATAAAGATTTACAACAGTTACTGCATTCTGCAAACCAAGTCAGTAAACATGCTTTGCAGTGTGGATGTCCTTCATGGATGCATCTGCAGTCATAACAAGTGGGTTGTCCTGTCGTCAGGCAGCCCTGCAGTCGGCCGGATTCCAAAGTCCGGGTCCGGCTTCGGCTGATGTCGCACTCCACCCGACGTCATCTCTGTTGGTCTTCGGGTATAAAAGCATCAGCCGACGCCATTTTCCTCAGTCTTTCTTGCCGCGTGGCGCCCGAAGCAGAAGCTGTTCGCAAGTGCCGGTCGGTCGGATCCAGAGATTACTTCTACCGAATACTACTTCGAAGACTTCTAAAGCTAAGTACCTCGTTGGGGACTCTTTCTTGCCTCAGCCAATGTCAGAAAAAGTTAACAATTGTTTAACCTGTGGGAAACAAATACCTCATAAAGATTTCCACTCTTTCTGTCTGCCTTGTTTAGGCCCAGCCCACGACGTAGCAGCCTGTTCGCCTGTGCCTCCTTCAACCGACGACGCTTAGGCGCCGGTCGGAGTTTGCAGAACAGTTTTTCGGTACTGATTTTGCGTACATTATGCCGCCGGATCCTCCGACTACCCAATCTTCCAAAACGCAAAGATAAGACCGACACTCGCGGTCCGTGATTTCGGGCGAAACCACGGAAAAGCAAATCATGAGTGTCTCGGTTTCGCCGAAACCGAAAACTGATCAAAGTACAGCTGAACCTATTCTACAACTGAGGCCCCTGCTACAACTCTTGAATCGACCTCAGAAATTTTACCCACTACGGTGGTTGACTTATCAGACACCATCCCCTTGGATGTCTCTACCCCAGCACGTGGTGCTGCTAGGCCTCCACCAGCCATGTCCATTAAGGCCTTCGCCAGGGCTAAAGCTGCCAAGACTACTAAATCAGTGCCTGTTAAACCCACCACATCCAGGCCCTCTTCTAGTTCTCAAATGCTTTCTTTGGCAGAAGATTTAATTTCTTTAATTAGAGGATCTCAATCTCACCCAGACAGGGCCTCTCAGCCCCAGAGAAGAGACCTAGGGCAGAGCCCCCTGAGCCAGTGTCTTCTGATGATTCTGCTGATGAATCAGACATTACTGACCAGCCAGAGGCTCCCTTCTCCAATTTTGAAGATTCTGATGCTGAAGAATCCATTCCAGCTGCTTCCCCACCAGAGGAATTCTCCTTTGGGGAAACCTTGCATGCCATGCGAGAACAGTTCCAATGGCAGCAACAGGATTTTTCAGACTCCAGAAAAAGACTTAGGACCTTTCTGCACCTCCCACAGCACAGGCCCCTAGCTATACCTCCTGTTCTCTCTGTGGTGGATGATGCTTTCAATGATGTTTGCTCCGCCTCCTGATTCTTTACCCCCAGCCCCTGCCAAACCAGACAGATTTTACAGGGTGCCAGATACTCATCACCACCTTTACAAGGCCCCACTTGCAGACCCAGAAACTATATCCCAGGGTCCCAAGGCAGTAGCCACGACCACAGCTAAAAACCCTATTCCTTCTGAAAGGGAAGCAAGGTCATTAGACAGATGGGGTAAAAGGTCTACACTTCAGCTACTCTCTCAGCTAGAGCTTTAAACTGTCAGTTTCACATGATACAATACCAAGAGTTTATGCTTGATCAGTTAACTAAAAAAGTAACCACTGATGAATCTCTTGATAAGAAATATGTATTAGAGATGGTAAATAACATACAACAGGTTAGCAACCATTCCTTAAAATGTGGCTATGATGCACTGGAGGCTTCATTTAGATCAGCCATGACAGGCACAGTGATAAGAAGGCATGCATGGCTAAAGGAACAAGCTTTACCGGATCATGTTAAAGCTAAGTTGCTAGATGCTCCTATGGATAAGACAAGTTTGTTTGGTACACCTGCCCAGCAGGTTATGAAGAAAATGGAAGAAAAGGCAAAATCTGTTCAAACTGTTAAAGATTTCTTGCAGGTTCAACCCCCAAGGTTTAGTAGGAACTGGCCTGCCAAAAATTGGTCCTTTCCTGACTCCACAAAATTTCAAAGGGGCAGGAATAGGCGTTCCAGAGGCAGAAACCAATCCAGAGGAGGTGCCTACAGAGGCGACAGTGGCAAGGTAACAACAGAGGCACAGACGCAGCCACTGCCACTACATCAGCACAACCACAGTGACTTAATCCTAACTCCGCCTACCAGGGAACAAATAGCAGCTCCTCTAGGCGGAAAGTTAACCTTATTTTCAAAGAACTGGCACTACATAACAAAAGACAAGTGGATTTTACAAACCATAGATCAAGGTTACGGTTCCACTTCCACACTTTACCAGTCAAAAGAGGAATGCCAAATCTACCTCCAAATCAAAAATCAGAGGCTCTACGCCAGATAATGGAGTTAGCAAACATGAGAGCTGTGGAAAGAGTGCCAACAACAGAACAAGGAAAGGGGTTCTATTCCAGACTATTCCTAGTTCCAAGAAAGGAAAAAGTTGGAGACCAATTCTCGACCTGTCCACCTTAAATACATACATCATTGTCCCAAAATTCAAAATGCTGACCCTACAGCAACTTCTTCCCATGCTGGGCAAGGAGTCTTGGCTGGTAACTCTAGATCTCAAGGAGGCATACCTGCACGCCCCCATTCGACCAATCTGCAGAAGATACCTCAGATTTCTTGCAGGATCAGAGCACTATCAATTCTCAGCATTGCCCTTTGGCTTATCTACTGCCCAGAGTATTCACAAAATGCCTGGCATCAGTAATGCCCATTGCAGACTACAGGAATTCAGATTTACCCATACCTGGACGACTGCCTACTACAAGGGACAACAAAATCAAGCTGACAACAGATTTACAAAGGGTCATTTACTTGCTTCAAGGACTGGGATACACAGTCAATTTACAAAAGTCAAGGCTGATACCATCCCAAACAAGGACATTCTTGGGCTGAATTGGACACAGTACAACAAATGGCATTCCTGACTACAGAAAAACAAAAGAACTTCCTCTTTACTTCTTGGCACTAACAAAACTGAACAAGTTAACAGCAAGAAAATTTCTGCAGGCCTTGGGCTTCATGGCATCATGCATAATCTTGGTCCCATTTGCCAGACTACATATGAGGAAACTACAGTGGTACCTAAAGAATTTATGGTCCCAACACAGACACAGTCTAGAAACAGAAATCCCACTAATTCCATGCTTAAAACAGGAGTTCCTATGGTGGGCTCAGGCATGCCAGTCAAACCCAGGCCTACCCTTTCGCAGATGTCAACCAAGCCAGACCATCACAACAGACGCTTCAGACCTAGGATGGGGGCCCACATGCTGGACAAATGCGTGCAAGGATTGTGGACACAGGATCAACTTCACCTGCACATCAATCTAAAAGAAATGCTGGCAGTAAAACTGGCAATCCAAAAGTTCAAACCATTCCTCAAAGAGGGCCAGTTGATGATAAGGACAGACAACACCACAGTCATGTGGTACATCAACAAACAGGGAGGCACTCATTCATACCCCTATGCAGAATGACCTTGGAGCTGTGGACCCTGGCACTCAGCTACAACATTCAGTTACAGGCAATGTTTGTTCCGGGAAAGACAATACTCTAGCAGACATATTAAGCAGAACCACTTCGGATGCCCACGAATGGAAGCTGCACCGGACATCTTCAAGACCATCTCAAAGAAATGGGGAATGCCACAGATAGACCTATTCGCATCACCACTCAATCACCAGCTCAAAAATTCTGCACAAGGACATTCCACCCACTAGCATGGAAAGTGGACTCACTCTCCTTCAACTGGAAAGGCCTAACAGCATATGCATTCCCACCTCTTCCTTTGATACACAAGGTACTACTAAAAATCAAGGAAGAACGTCCAAGGATAATCCTGATAGCCCCAAACTGGCCAAGACAACACTGGTACCCACTACTGAAGAGCATGTCTCGAACAATATGTGGCCAATACCCTGATGCCTTTGATGTTAACTCAGAACAACTACAGCATCATGCATCCAAACCTAAAACGCTGCAACTGACTGCATGGAACATCACATAGCAGCAGCTAATCCAGAACTTTCCCAAAGAGTTAAAGACATTATTCTTGAAGCACGCAGACCTTCAACAAGAAGGAACTATGCTGGAAAATGGAAAAGGTTTGTCATTTGGAGTACCGAAAGAGGAAAAGATGTGTCAAACATAGATATGCCTAACATTCTGGAGTATCTGGCGAACTTCTTCATTCAGGCCTGTCCTACTCCTCCATCAAGATACATGCATCAGCTATTTCAGCAGAATACAGCTTTGATCCACCGGTTTTTCGACCCTTTGCTCAGGCAGTTCCTCAGAGGAATCAAGAATGTAAAACCTCCAAGGAAACCACCATTACCAGCCTGGGATTTAAACTTTGTGCTAGAAAAGTTGACACTATCTCCTTTGAACCAGCAGCAACAGCAGACCTACAACACCTGTCATGGAAAACTGCTTTCCTACTGGCAATTACTTCAGCAAGGAGGGTTTCAGAACTACAGGCCTTAATGGCAGTGCAACCCTTCCTAATCTTCCACCAAGATAGAGTGTCCATGAGAACTAATCCTACATTTATACCCAAGGTGGTATCCAGAGTATCTTTAAACCAGGCAATCCACCTACCTACCTTCTTTCCTAACCCACAAAACAGAGGGGAAAGAATACTACATACCTTGGATGTACATAGACAGCTACGCTACTACTTGGACAGAACAAAAAATAGCAGAAAGACTGACCAACTTTTGTAGCCTATGCAACAGGAAGGGAAGGAAAAGCCATTTCCAAACAGACAATCTCCAAATGGATAGGAAATTGCATACGATACTGTTACTCCTTCCATGGAAAACCAATTCCACAGAACATAAGACCTCATTCTACAAGGGCAACAGCCACTACCACAGCCTTCTTACGAGGAGTGGCAACCAAAGACATTATTGAGGCGGCTACTTGGACCTCCGTGCATACATTTGCCAAGCATTACAATTTACCTCTATATTCCAGATCCCGAGCAGGGTTTGCCACTGCTGTACTGCAAGGGATCCTAAACACACCATAATCTACTTTTATCCTCCTCCCTAGTTGGCTATGGTATTCTACCCACTTGTTATGACTGCAGATGCATCCATGAAGGACATAGTACAGTTTTGTACCTACCATAAATGTAGATGTCCGAACTGGATAGCATCTGCAGTCAGGATTACCTCCCTCCTTCCCTCTGTGGTACTCCTAGGATGTTTACCCTCCTAATAGCTAGCTGTTGGGGAGTCTTTATGGTGTATTTGTTTGTATATATGTACATATATGCTTATTGTTGTGTTTACCTCTATCTATTTGGAAACATTGGCATCTATCCAAATTTTAGCCTGCAAGAGGGCTACTGGCATCTGGGGCAAGAAACACTGAGGAAAATGGCGTCGGCTGATGCTTTTATACCCGAAGACCAACAGAGCTGACGTCGGGTGGAGTGCGACATCAGCCGAAGCCGGACCCGGACTTTGGAATCCGGCCGACTGCAGGGCTGCCTGACGACAGGACAACCCACTTGTTATGACTGCAGATGCTATCCAGTTCGGACATCTACATTTATGGTAGGTACAAAACTGTACTTTTTGATGCCTTAGAAGCATCTTGCAGGGCTGCTGTCACTGGGTCTGTACTGAGAAGGCATGCTAGGCTGATGGAACGACTCTTGCCAGACCATGTCAAAGCAAAATTACTAGATGCTCCATTAAACCAGGAATGTTTGGCACAAAAGCAGACATGGTTCTTAAAAAGATGGAGGAAAAAGCTAAATCTATGCAAACTGTTAAAGATTTCTTACAGGTACAGCCACCTAGATTCAGTAGGCATTGGCCTTCTAAAAGCTGGTCCTTTCCAGTCCCTACCTTGTCTTCTCAGCCCAAACCCAGGGGCAACAGACCACCAAGGCTACAGTCTCAGGGTACACAGGTATCTAAACAATGAAGTGCTCCCCCCTCAAAAACAGGGAGTGGTAAGCCACCCCCTTATGGAAAAAAATCACAATGACTTGTCTATCATCCTTCCCAGCCATGCCCAAGTACTTGTACCCCTAGGAGGAAAACTCACCCTGCATGCAAAAAACTGGATGTCCATTACCCAGGACCGATGGGTCCTTAACATTGTATCCCAGGGATACAGATTCTCCTTCCACTCACTGCCAACCCCAAGTGGGTTGTCAGACCTTCCTCCATACCAGTGGGCAGAGGCTGAAAAGCCTTCTCTTCTCAGTATCGGGCTATTCAGCGTGTTCCAGTAGAGCAAAGAGGACAGGGTTTCTACTCCAGACTGTTCCTTGTGTCCAGAAAAGAGTGCTCTTGGCGCCCTATCCTGGACCTGTCCATTCGCAACACCTTCCCGGTGGTCCCAAAATTCAAAATGCTTACACTACAACAGCGGCTTCCTATGCTAGCCAAGGACTCCTGGCTAGTCACCCTAGAACTAAAGCTTATCTGCAAATCCCCATAAGGAAATATTGCAGGAAATATCTGCGATGTTCATCGTGTTACACTGCTGCAGTCATCACACTTGGGTTATCCTGCCATCAGGCGGTCCCGCAGTCGGCCAGAGTTCCAAAGTCTTGGTCCGGCGTCGGTTGCTGTCGCTTCTTCCCTGATGTCAGTGCGCCAGGGGTATATAAGATGCATCCGATTACATTTTCTGCCGTCTTTCTTGCTGCGCAGTGCCTGAAACAGAAGCAGTTCGCAAGTGCCTGTCTGCCAACTCCTGAGATTTTCAAATCAAATTTCAGACCAAAGTCTTCAATAAAGCTAAGTACCCCGTTGGGGAACCTTTTCTTGCCTCAGTCCAATGTCAGAAAAAGTTAACAATTGCATTTCTTTTGGGAAGCAAATACCTCATAAGGACTTTCATTCTTATTGTATTCCTTGCCTAGGCCCAGACCACGACGTCACAGGTTGTCAGTTTTGTGCTAGGTTTAATAAACGAACTATTAAACGTCAGTTTGATTTCGCCCGACATTATTTTGGTAGGAAATTTAATTATACCATGCCGTTGGAGCAACTGATGACCTGAATGCATAAAAAGCGCAAAGATAAGGACAGGCAGCCGAGACCCAAACCAGACTCCGAGGCCTCTGCTAGGCCAGTCGCCGGTTCTCCGGTTTTCAGTGAGGCGCCTATGCAGCCCCTGACTACCACTGATTTAGAACCCCAGGCGACATCCGATTCACAAGTGGAGATTGCTAGGCCTCCACAACCTTTACCTTTAGGCCCTTCCAACTCCATGCCTGAAGGAGATTCCGGTGCAGTTGAAACGCCTTCAGTTGCAGAAGGTGTCTTCAGACCGACTACACTCGCTATTAAATCATATGCAAAGCTGAAAACTCCTTTAAAAACAAAGAAGACTGTACAGCAGTCTCCAGTACAAGGCCCCATGCCTAAGAAAGAGATGCTTAAGATGGCTGAAGACTTAATTACCCTAATCAGTGGTTCCCATCACCCTCCTGATAAAAGGCCAAGACAGGAGGAGGACTACGCTTCCTCTGGCCAGGTTTCAGTTTCCTCAGACTCTTCTGAGGAACAGTAATATCCCTTTCCCCCTTATGAAGACTCTGATGCTGAAGAGTCTATCCCTTCTGCATCTCCCCCAGAAGACTAATCTTTTGCGCAAACCTTACATACCATGAGGGAACATTTCCACTGGGAAGGCCAGGATTACACTGATTCTAAGAAAAGGCTCTGAGAGTTCCTTTTACTACCCCAGCACAGATCACTTGCTATTGCACCTGTGTTAGACATTGTGGATGATGTTTATTCAGAATCTAGCCTTAACCCAGATTCACTACCTCCTGCACCAGCCAAACTAGACAGATACTACAGAGTCCCTGACCCCCACAAATTCATGTATAAAAGCCCTGTTGCTGACCCAGAAACCACTTCCCAGGGTCCCAAAGGGGTTAAGGCCTCTATTGCTAAAAATCCTGTGCCCTCTGAAAGGGATTCTAGAGCACTAGACAGATGGGGAAAGAAAGTATATACCTCAGCTACTCTAGCTATGAGGGCCTTAATTTGTCAGTTTCACATGCTGAAATATCAACAATATTTGATGTCTCAAAATAAAAAATGCTCAGACATACAGAACAGCCTGATTACAAGGAAATGCAAGATTTGTTGCATGCAGCTGAACAAGTGGGAAAACATACTTTGCAGTGTGGATTTGATTCATTGGAAGCTTCTTGTAGAGCAGCAGTGACAGGGTCTGTCATACGTAGGCATGCTTGGTTAAAAGAACAAACTTTACCTGATCATGTTAAAGCAAAGTTATTGGATGCACCTTTACAACAGGATGTTTTATTTGGTGTAAAAGCAGAAGAAGTTTTAAAGAAAATGGAGGATAAGGCAAAATCTATGCAGACGGTCAAGGATTTTTTACAGGTTCAACCCCTTCATTTCAGCAGAAATTGGCCAACCAAAAACTGGTCCTTTCCAGCTTCTGCCAGACCACAGAGGGGCAGATACAGATGCCCAAGGGGCACAGGCCAGTCACAAGGCTTTTACCAGCCTCGACAATGGGGTGCCACAACCCAAAAATGAGGAGAAGACAGGTCTCAAACTACCACAAGACAAACACAATGACTTACCCCTCGGACTACCAAGCAAAACCCTCTTGGCAGCTCCCTTGGGGGGAAAACTAGCACTTTTTGCAGACAACTGGCACATCATTACAAAAGACAAACGGGTCCTAAATATTGTATCTCAAGGATACAGATTCCACTTTCACACTTTGCCAAGGATAAAAGGAATGCCAAACCTGCCACCAAATCAATGGGCAGAGGCTCAAAAGCAAATTTCAGCTCTCATGGACATGAGAGCCATTCAACAGGTTCCTACACAGGAGCAAGGACAAGGATTTTACTCAAGGCTGTTTCTAGTTCCCCGAAAGGACAAAGCCTGGAGACCCATTCTGGACCTCTCAATTCTAAGCACATACCTGGAAGTACCCAAATTCAAGATGCTAACACTACAGCAACTTCTTCCCATGCTGGGCAAGAAGGCTTGGCTAGTAACGTTGGACCTCAAGGAGGCATACTTGCATGTCCCTATCAGACAAAATTGCAGAAGATACCTCCGATTTATATCAGGTTCAATACATTACCAATTCTCTGCACTGCCCTTTGGCTTATCTACTGCGCCCAAGGTCTTCACAAAATGCCTGGCACCAGTAATTGCATACTGCAGTCAAAGAGGGATTCAAATATATCCATACTTGGACGACTGCCTTATTCAAGCAGAAAGCAAAGGACATTCTATTAAAGCATCTGGCATTTGTCACAAACCTACTAAGTTGCCTAGGGTACACAGTAAACGAAAAGAAGTCAAAACTAGTGCCCTCAGCTTAAATACAACGGCCAAGATGGCTCATCTCACGCCAGACACGCAAGGACAACTGACTCAATAGTTCAAAATGATAGCAACAAAGACCGAACTCCCTGCAAGAAAAATTCTGCAGGCCTTGGGATTCATGGCATCTTGCATATTACTAATACCATTTGCAAAACTGCATATGAGGAAATTACAATGGTATCTGAAAAGCGTATGGACTCAACACAGCCACAGCTTCGAAACAATAATTCCACTCATACCCTGCCTTCAACAGGAGTTTCTGTGGTGGGCTCAGGCATGTCACCTCAACAAGGGTCAGCCTTTTACCTTACCCACAGCCAGGCAAACTATAACAACAGATGCATCGGATTATGCCTGGGGAGCGCACATGGCAAGACAGTGTATTCAGGGCAAATGGTCTGCAGACCAAAGGCATCTACATATCAATCAAAAAGAGATGCTAGCTGTACAAAATGCCCTAACAGCTTTCAAGGACCTACTACATCCAGGACAACTCCTAATAAAGACGGACAACACCACAGTGATGTGGTACATAAACAAGCAAGGGGGCACACACTCCTTCCCCCTATACAGACAAGCAATGACCTTGTGGAACACAGCACTGACCTACCAAGTTCAACTACAAGCACAATTCCTGCCAGGAAAGAAAAACACATTGGCAGACAATCTAACCAGAAACATCATAGATCCTCACGAGTGGAAACTAGATCCACAAGTATTCGCAATGATAACTCAAAAATGGGGGAGCCCAGACATAGATATGTTTGCTTCCCCCCAAAACTACCAACTATGGAAATTCTGCACAAGGACATAACCACACACTAGCTTGGAAAGTGGACGCCCTCTCATTCAGTTGGAAAACATTGACAGTGTATGCCTTTCCTCCACTGCCTCTTCTGGCAAAGGTGCTGCTGAAAGCCAGATTAGAGAGGCCACAAACGATACTCATTGCTCCAGATTGGCCACGCCAACACTGGTATCCAATACTAAGGAACATGGCTCAAGGCCCACCATGGATTTTACCTACAATTCCTCACCTGCTCACTCAGCAAAACAATCAGATTCTACACAGCCAGCTCAAGACTTTAAATCTGGCTGCATTCAAATTGCCTAAACAACCGGTCAACACTTCTCTCTAAAGCTGTGATGGACGTCATTCAGGAGGCCCAGCACCAGGAAAGTCTATTCAGACAAATGGAAAAGATTCTGCGCCTGGAACCAGGCTAAAGGCCAAAATCCCCTTGTCCCAAATATTCCTCAGATTCTTCAATATTTAACTGAGATGTTGCACAAAGGACTTTCCTTCTCATCTATTAAGATCCACGCCTCAGCTATTTCAGTTCAATACAACACGGATCCACCTATATTTTCACATCCATTACTAAGACAGTTCCTCAGAGGGGCTAAGAACATAAGACCGCCCCGGAGAGCACCAACACCAACTTGGGATCTGAACTTTGTTTTCGAAAAACTTACACTACCGCCCTTTGAACCAGCTGTCACAGCTGATCTACAGTTCCTATCATGGAAAACTGCCCTGCTGCTAGCAATAACTTCAGCACGAAGAGTCTCAGAACTACAGGCCCTAATGGCAGTGGAGCCTTTCATCATTTTTCATCAAGATAGAGTCTCTTTATGAACTAACCCTTCCTTTATGCCAAAGGTGGTATCCAGTAACCGTTCATTTACCCACCTTTTATCCAAACCCCCAGAACAAAGGAGAAAGGCTCCTACACTCTTTGGACATTCACAGGCAATTAAGTTACTACTTGGATAAAACTAAGGCTTTCAGAAAATCTGACCAACTCTTTTTATCCTATGCTGCAGGATCATAAGGAAAAGCTATCTCAAAACAGACCATTTCAAAATGGATAGGACATTGTATCCATTTCTGCTACACACACCATGGGCAATTTGTGCCTGTTAACATCAGGCCCCATTCCACCAGTGCTACAGCAACATCAACAGCCTTCCTCAGAGGGGTACCAACCAAGGATATTTTGGCGGCTGCAACTTGGAGTTCAGTGCACACATTCACCAAGCACCACCACTTACCTCTATATTCTAAAACCAGAGCTGGCTTTGCCACTGCAGTTCTGCAGGGCCTACTAGCCTTTCCAAACCCTGTTTAGTTCCACCAACCATCCTTAGCTTTGGGATTCAACCCAAGTGTGATGACTGCAGCAGTGTAACACGATGAACATAGTACAGTTTTGTACCTATCATAAATGTAGATGTTAGAGTGTTCACACTGCTGCAGTCCAGATTACCCTCCCGCCATCCCCTCTGAACTAGCTGGATTTATCTATACCTTTCTATCCTATACAACCTTTGTGGTGTATTTGCTTGTAACTGAAGGTATTGTTTTATTTTTATATGTATATTTTTTATTAGCAATATATATTGCCTACCTATTGGGGGCACCTGACATTTGGGGCAAGAAAAACTGAAGAAAATGGCGTCGGATGCATCTTATATACCCCTGGCGCACTGACGTCAGGGAAGAAGCTACAGCAACCGACGCCGGACCAAGACTTTGGAACTCTGGCCGACTGCGGGACCACCTGACGGCAGGATAACCCAAGTGTGATGACTGCAGCAGTGTAAACACTCGAACATCTACATTTATGGTAGGTACAAAACTGTACTTTTCAGGGCAGGCTCTATGCACTTCCCTTTGGCTTCTCTACTGCGCCCAGGGTATTCACAAAGTACCTGGCATTTATTATCTAAGGGCAAAGTTCCTTTGGTGGGCAGATGCTTGCAACCACAACAAGGGACTCACTTGCCACCCAAACCCTGACAACAGACACATCAGACTATGCATGTGGGGCTCACGTGCCTGGCAAATGCATTCAAGGCAAATGGAGCCCAGGACAAATTCACCTACATTGTTGTTGTTTGTCTTTCGGCTTTTCCCGGTAAGGGGTTGCCACAGCGGAACTCCGGTCCCCTAATGATTGGCAGTAGATTTTTACGAAAAGCCGAGGTGCCAGCTCGACGCCCAACCTTCAACGAAGGCACGCCCATTTACGCACGCATGTCTTTCGAATGCTACCCAACAGTGGGGAGGACATGCAGACTCCTCACAGAAGGCACTCCCAAGCCCAGTCGAGAATCGAACGGGAGAGCCTCTTGCTGTGAGGTAGCAACGCTACTGCTGTGCCACCGCGGCATGCATACAAATTCACCTACATATCAATCAAAAAGAAATTTTAGCTGTACAGAATGCTCTGACAACCTTCAAAAACCTTATCCTTCCAGGACAACTCTTGATAAAGGCAGACAACACCACAGTTATGTGGTACATAAACAAGCAGGAGGGAACTCATTCCTACCCACTCTGCAGATTAGCCATGGCCCTGTGGAACACAGTCTTGAGCAACCAAGTGCACCTCCAAGCTCATTTCCTGCCAGGCAAACAAAATTCACTGGCAGATGACTTTAAACAGAAATGTACTGGACCCACACGAGTGGAAACTGGAACTCAACTCATTCAAACTTCTATTCCACAGGTGGGGGACACCAGAGGTGGACCTCTTTGCCTCCACCCAAAACCATCAACTGAGCAAATTTTACACCAGAAATCTCCACAGCCAAACATGGAAAGTGGATGCCCTATCCTTTACATGGGAAAACCTCTCAGTTTATGCCTTTCCCCCTCTGCCCCTCCTCTCAAAAGTACTACTCAAGATCAAACAGGACAAACCAAGGACAATCCTTATTGCTCCGGACTGGTCCCGCCAACACTGGTACCCACTCCTACGCAGTCTGGCAGCAGTGCCACCCTGGCATCTACATCAGACCCCCCCCTCCCTGCTGTCCCAGCAGGAGGGACAGATTTTGCATCCTCAGCTGCAAACCCTGTACCTTGCAGCCTAGCTTATTCCCTGAATACTTCACCAGCAACCCTCAGCAAATAGGTGCTGGATGTCATCCTTGAGGCCAGACGGCCTAGTATTAGGAAATCCTATTCAGAAAAATGGAAAAGATACTGTTCTTGGAGCCATTCTCAAGGAAAGGACACAGCTATGCCCACCTTACCTCAAATCCTAGAATACCTAGCAGGGCTGCTCCACAAAGGCCTAGCCTTTTCTTCTGTTAAGATTCATGCCTCAGCCATCTCAGCTCAGAATAATACTGGGCCACCTCTCCTTTCTCATCCTCTGGTCAAACAGTTCCTGAGAGGAGCTAACAATTTAAGACCCCTGAGGAGAGTGCCTACCCCTGCCTGGGACCTTAACTTTGTACTAGAGAAGCTCACGCTTCCCCCTTTTGAGTCTGCTGCTACAGCACAGTTAAAATTCCTCTCTTGGAAAAAAGCCTTACTTCTAGCCATCACTTCAGCAATAAGAGTGTTTGAGTTGCGGGCACTAGTGGCTGTGGAACCCTTCATTATTTTCCATGCTGACAGAGGTTCCCCCAGGACTAACCCATCTTTTATGCCCAAGGTGGTGTCTAGTGTGGCTCTAAACCAATCCCATCCATTTACCAACCTTTTTCCCCTAATCCTCAGAATACAGGGGAAAGGATCTTGCAGTCCTTGGACGTGCGCAGACCACTCAGGTTCTACCTTGTCAGGGCTAAGCCTTTCAGAAAATCTGACCAGCTTCCAGTCAGCTTTGCCACAGAGGCAGAAGACAAGGTCATTTCAAAGCAAACCATGTCTATATGGATAGCACACTGCATCCATTTCTGCTACAAGCCCCATGGAAAACCTACCCCACAGGGGATCAGAACTCATTCCACTAGGGCTACCTCAACCTCTACAGCATTTCTTAGGGGAGTCCCTACCAGGGACATCCTGGAAGCTGCAACATGGAGTTCTGTACACACCTTCACCAAGCATTACCACTTACCTGTCTTTTCTAAATCCAGAGCTGGATTTGCCACAGCGGTCTTACAAGGCTTGCTAGCCAGCCCTTCTATTTCTTCACTGCTTCCACCCTTCCTCAGCTTTGGGAAACAACCCAAGTGTGATAACTGCAACAGTGAAACACGAAGAACATAGTACAGTTGCGTACACTTACCATAAATGTAGATGTTCGAGTGTGTTCACTGTTACAGTCCTGGGTACCATCCCTCCAGCCCCCTGACTCTTCTCTGCTTTCTACCTATCCTCCTTTTGGCCATATCATATGACTGTGGTATTTACTTTTTACTGAAGGTGTTCCACACCATGTAATTGCTTCCTATTTTGGAGGCTCCTGACATCTGGGTAAAGAAAAACTGATGTAATGGCGTCGGCTGCATGTTTTATACCCCTGACGACCTGACGTTGTGGAAGAGGCAACAGCATCCGATGCAGAAATCCCAAGACTGTAGTATTCGGGTCGACTGAGGGCTACCTGCAGGCAGATAACCCAAGTGTAATGACTGCAACAGTGAATACACTCTAACATCTACCAAACTGTACATCTGAAGTAGAAAACTTCATTTGATCATCAACCTGTGGGTATTGGATCTGACCTGGATCCGAGCCAGCAGCTTTCCAAGCTAGAGATCCAAGCTCCAAGCTCCTCCCCCTTACCCATAATACCCTGCTACCTCCTTCCACTCCCAGATCACGCTTTGCGGCTTTGTCAAGCACAGGTTTCTCGAGCTCCTAGCTTTAGGCAATGTGTGAGTAAGAAATGTTTCTTAAAATCTTATTAGTTTTTGTGTGTGTGAACAGTTAACTCCTTAGTTTAAACCCCTTTACCGTTCCTCTTAGTTTAAAGCCTGGTACTCCCCCCTTTTTCCCCTTAGGTGTTTGTGTGAGACGTGTGTGTGTTTTCATTTGGGATTATGGCTGAGGCCTCTAAGGCCATTTTTTCTAAGTGCACTGAGTGTGGTCATAAGCTTTCCCCAGCGGATGGCCACACTCAGTGCGTCCTCTGCCTGGGGATATTGCACTTGTCTTCGGGCTGCCAAATTTGTGCAGCTTTTAACCCCCGGGCCCTGAGAGATAGGAGGAATAAGCTAATTCTGGCGGGTCTTCTACCCTCGAAGTCGGCTTCCTCCTCCTCTCCCTCAATGGCTACAGCCGTGGCTATTCAGCCTGTTATTCCCTCTCCCCTGGCTGGGACTCAACCTCCCATTTCTTCTCAGGGAGAAAGGGACTCTAGGAAGGAGAAGAAGAGGAGAGAGAGAGAAAAGGAAGAGAGAGAGGGAGAAAGAGAGGCATAGGAGCCAACAAGCGGCGGGCCGACACTGTCCCCTCGGCCCTGCCTGCCAAGCTGCTCTCCTCATCTCAGAAGATTTACGGGCCTTCCTCCCCTCGGCTCTGTTCTCCACGCTTCTCGCCGGAGGAGGAGACCCAACCATCTTCGAGGTCGTCGCGGTGACCTTCCCGGCCAGCTTCTGCCTCTTCTAGGTCGACCCGCAGTCTCTCCAATGCTGATGTGGACCAGATGATGCGTTGTTTCCTCCAAATCCAGATGCAGATGGGAGTGCTGCTGCCCCCCCCCCCCTGGGGGGGGGGGAGTTCAGCCCCACTTTTTGCCCCGATAGCTCCTTCTCCGATCCATTATCGGGTTTCGGAGCCGTCGGATCCAAGGAGTCCCGGAGCCGGGGTGTCGGCGCCGACGGTTATAGATGTTCATCATGTTTCACTGTTGCAGTCATGACTGTAGGGTTCTCCCCTGCTGGCAGTCAGCCCTCGGTCAGCCAGAATCCCAAAGTCTGGGTCCGGCGTCGGCTGTTCAACCATGCTCCCTGACGTCAGAGCGCCAGGAGTATAAAGCTGACAGCCGACGCCATCTTCTCCAGTCTTTCTTGCCGTGCGGTGATAGCAGTTCGCAAGTGCCGGTCGGTTGACTCCTGACTAATTTTTCTATATACTTCGGTCCGAAGACTTTCTTCTCCACTCAAAGCTAAGTACCCCGTTGGGGAAACTTTTTTCTTGCTCCACTCCGATGTCAGAAAAAGGTAATAATTGCATTTCATGTGGGAAGCAAATACCTCATAAGGATTTTCATTCTTACTGTATTCCTTGCTTAGGCCCTGACCACGACGTAGCTAGTTGTCGGTTTTGTGCTAGATTCAATCAACGTACAATTAAGCGAAGGTACGATTTTGCTTTTCATTACTTAGGTAGGCGCTTTAACTACAAAATGTCGTCGGATACGGTTCCGGCTACCGGAGTTCACAAACATCGCAAGGATAAAGAGAGGCCTCCGAGGTCCAAATCTGATGACAGCGCACATGCGGAGCCAGCTTCAGGTTTGGCCGTAGTCAGTGAGGTGCTTTTGCAGCCCCTGTCGTCGGCCATTTCAGAACCGACGGCCGAAACGGACTCTCATGAGGAGCCAACCAGGCCTTTAAATATTTCTGTTGCAGGACCTTCGGACAATGCTCCTTCGGATGGGTCTGGAGCCGCTATGCAGGTACCGGCTTCCGAAGGGGTTTTCAGGCCTACTCAGCTTCTAATAAAGGCAAAGCCAAAGACAAAGGCAAAGACTCCTTCTAAATCAAAGACTTCAACACAGGCCTCTTCTGAACCGGCTCCCAAGTCACAGAAACAGTTACTCAAGATGGCAGAGGATTTACTTACTATGATTAGGGGTTTACATCCCCCTCCAGACAAAAGGCCAAGGCAGGATGTTTATTATGATTCCTCTGATCAGGCTTCTGTTTCCTCAGTTTCTTCTTCTGATCAGGAATATTCTTTCCCTCCTTATGAGGATTCTGATGCTGAAGAATCCATTCCTTAAGCCTCTCCTCCTGAGGAATTCTCTTTTGGGGAAACTTTGCATGAAATGAGGGAACGTTTCCACTGGGAGGGACAGGAGTATTCGGAATCCAAGAAAAGACTGAGGGATTTTCTTCTTCTTCCCCAACATAGACCCCTGGCTATTCCTCCTGTTTTGGATATTGTGGATGATGCCTTTTCGGAGGCTAACTTAACCCCTGACTCTCTTCCTCCTGCTCCTGTTAAGCCTGATAGATATTACAGGGTTCCTGATTCCCATCAGTTTTTATACAAGAACCCTTCTGCTGACCCTGAAACCATTTCTCAGGGTCCTAAGGGAGTTGAGGCCGCTTCTGCCAAAAATCCCATTCCTACTGAAAAGGACTCTCGATCCTTAGAAAGATGGGGAAAAAAGGTGTACACTTCTGCTACTTGTCCATTAGGGCTTTAAACTGTCAGTTTCATATGCTTAAATACCAGCAATTTCTCTTGTCTGTCTTAAAACAAAAATTTACTTCCATTTCTGCCTGTGCAGATGATAAGGAATTACATGACTTATTGCATGCCACTGAACAGGTTGGGGAAGCATGGTTTACACTGGATTTGATGCCTTGGAGGCTTCTTGTAGGGCTGCGGCCTCTGGCACAGTCATTAGAAGACATGCATGGCTAAAGGAACAAAATTTACCTGAACAAGTAAAGGCTAAATTATTGGATGCTCCTGTTCAGCATAATGTTTTTTTTTGGATCTAAAGCTGAAGAGGTGATTAAAAAGATCCACAAGTATTCGTAATGATAACTCAAAATGGGGAGCCCAGACGTAGATCTGTTTGCTTCCCCCCAAAACTACCAACTATGGAAATTCTGCACAAGGACATAACCACACACTAGCTTGGAAGTGGACGCCCTCTCATTCAGTTGGAAAACATTGACAGTGTATGCCTTTCCTCCACTGCCTCTTCTGGCAAAGGTGCTGCTGAAAGCCAGATTAGAGAGGCCACAAATGATACTCATTGCTCCAGACTGGCCACGCCAACACTGGTATCCAATACTAAGGAACATGGCTCAAGGCCCACCATGGATTTTACCTACAATTCCTCACCTGCTCACTCAGCAAAACAATCAGATTCTACACAGCCAGCTCAAGACTTTAAATCTGGCTGCATTCAAATTGCCTAAACAACCGGTCAACACTTCTCTCTAAAGCTGTGATGGACGTCATTCAGGAGGCCCAGCACCAGCAAAGTCTATTCAGACAAATGGTAAAGATTCTGCGCCTGGAACCAGGCTAAAGGCCAAAATCCCCTTGTCCCAAATATTCCTCAGATTCTTCAATATTTAACTGAGATGTTGCACAAAGGACTTTCCTTCTCATCTATTAAGATCCACGCCTCAGCTATTTCAGCTCAATACAACACGGATCCACCTATATTTTCACATCCATTACTAAGACAGTTCCTCAGAGGGGCTAAGAACATAAGACCGCCCCGGAGAGCACCAACACCAACTTGGGATCTGAACTTTGTTTTCGAAAAACTTACACTACCGCCCTTTGAACCAGCTGTCACAGCTGATCTACAGTTCCTATCATGGAAAACTGCCCTGCTGCTAGCAATAACTTCAGCACGAAGAGTCTCAGAACTACAGGCCCTAATGGCAGTGGAGCCTTTCATCATTTTTCATCAAGATAGAGTCTCTTTATGAACTAACCCTTCCTTTATGCCAAAGGTGGTATCCAGTAACCATTCATTTACCCACCTTTTATCCAAACCCCCAGAACAAAGGGGAAAGGCTCCTACACTCTTTGGACATTCACAGGCAATTACGTTACTACTTGGATAAAACTAAGGCTTTCAGAAAATCTGACCAACTCTTTTTATCCTATGCTGCAGGATCATAAGGAAAAGCTATCTCAAAACAGACCATTTCAAAATGGATAGGACATTGTATCCATTTCTGCTACACACACCATGGGCAATTTGTGCCTGTTAACATCAGGCCCCATTCCACCAGGGCTACAGCAACATCAACAGCCTTCCTCAGAGGGGTACCAACCAAGGATATTTTGGAGGCTGCAACTTGGAGTTCAGTGCACACCTTCACCAAGCACCACCACTTACCTCTATATTCTAAAACCAGAGCTGGCTTTGCCACTGCAGTTCTACAGGGCCTACTAGCCTCTCCAAACCCTGTTTAGTTCCACGAAACCATCTTTAGCTTTGGGATTCAACCCAAGTGTGATGACTGCAGCAGTGTAACACGATGAACATAGTACAGTTTTGTACCTATCATAAATGTAGATGTTAGAGTGTTCACACTGCTGCAGTCCAGATTACCCTCCCGCCATCCCCTCTGAACTAGCTGGATTTATCTATACCTTTCTATCCTATACAACCTTTGCGGTGTATTTGCTTGTAACTGAAGGTATTGTTTTATTTTTATATGTATATTTTTTATTAGCAATATGTATTGCCTACCTATTGGGGGCACCTGACATCTGGGGCAAGAAAAACTGAAGAAAATGGTGTCGGATGCATCTTATATACCCCTGGCGCACTGACGTCAGGGAAGAAGCTACAGCAACCGACGCCGGACCAAGACTTTGGAACTCTGGCCGACTGCAGGACCACCTGACGGCAGGATAACCCAAGTGTGATGACTGCAGCAGTGTAAACACTCGAACATCTACATTTATGGTAGGTACAAAACTTTACTTTTCAGGGCAGGCTCTATGCACTTCCCTTTGGCTTCTCTACTGCGCCCAGGGTATTCACAAAGTACCTGGCATTTATTATCTAAGGGCAAAGTTCCTTTGGTGGGCAGATGCTTGCAACCACAACAAGGGACTCACTTGCCACCCAAACCCTGACAACAGACACATCAGACTATGCATGTGGGGCTCACATGCCTGGCAAATGCATTCAAGGCAAATGGAGCCCAGGACAAATTCACCTACATTGTTGTTGTTTGTCTTTCGGCTTTTCCCGGTAAGGGGTTGCCACAGCGGAACTCCGGTCCCCTAATGATTGGCAGTAGATTTTTACGAAAAGCTGAGGTGCCAGCTCGATGCCCAACCTTCAACGAAGGCACGCCCATTTACGCACGCATGTCTTTCGAATGCTACCCAACCGTGGGGAGGACATGCAGACTCCTCACAGAAGGCACTCCCAAGCCCAGTCGAGAATCGAACGGGAGAGCCTCTTGCTGTGAGGTAGCAACGCTACTGCCGTGCCACCGCGGCATGCATACAAATTCACCTACATATCAATCAAAAAGAAATGTTAGCTGTACAGAATGCTCTGACAACCTTCAAAAACCTTATCCTTCCAGGACAACTCTTGATAAAGGCAGACAACACCACAGTTATGTGGTACATAAACAAGCAGGAGGGAACTCATTCCTACCCACTCTGCAGATTAGCCATGGCCCTGTGGAACACAGTCTTGAGCAACCAAGTGCACCTCCAAGCTCATTTCCTGCCAGGCAAACAAAATTCACTGGCAGATGACTTTAAACAGAAATGTACTGGACCCACACGAGTGGAAACTGGAACTCAACTCATTCAAACTTCTATTCCACAGGTGGGGGACACCAGAGGTGGACCTCTTTGCCTCCACCCAAAACCATCAACTGAGCAAATTTTACACCAGAAATCCCCACAGCCAAACATGGAAAGTGGATGCCCTTATCCTTTACATGGGAAAACCTCTCAGTTTATGCCTTTCCCCCTCTGCCCCTCCTCTCAAAAGTACTACTCAAGATCAAACAGGACAAACCAAGGACAATCCTTATTGCTCCGGACTGGTCCCGCCAACACTGGTACCCACTCCTACGCAGTCTGGCAGCAGTGCCACCCTGGCATCTACATCAGACCCCCCCCCTCCCTGCTGTCCCAGCAGGAGGGACAGATTTTGCATCCTCAGCTGCAAACCCTGTACCTTGCAGCCTAGCTTATTCCCTGAATACTTCACCAGCAACCCCCAGCAAATAGGTGCTGGATGTCATCCTTGAGGCCAGACGGCCTAGTATTAGGAAATCCTATTCAGAAAAATGGAAAAGATACTGTTCTTGGAGCCATTCTCAAGGAAAGGAAATAGCTATGCCCACCTTATCTCAAATCCTAGAATACCTAGCAGAGCTGCTCCACAAAGGCCTAGCCTTTTCTTCTGTTAAGATTCATGCCTCAGCCATCTCAGCTCAGAATAATACTGGGCCACCTCTCCTTTCTCATCCTCTGGTCAAACAGTTCCTGAGAGGAGCTAACAATTTAAGACCCCCGAGGAGAGCGCCCACCCCTGCCTGGGACCTTAACTTTGTAATAGAGAAGCTCGCGCTTCCTCCTTTTGAGTCTGCTGCTACAGCACAGTTAAAATTCCTCTCTTGGAAAAAAGCCTTACTTCTAGCCATCACTTCAGCGATAAGAGTGTTTGAGTTGCGGGCACTAGTGGCTGTGGAACCCTTCATTATTTTCCATGCTGACAGAGGTTCCCCCAGGACTAGCCCATCTTTTATGCCCAAGGTGGTGTCTAGTGTGGCTCTAAACCAATCCCATCCATTTACCAACCTTTTTTCCCTAATCCTCAGAATACAGGGGAAAGGATCTTGCAGTCCTTGGACGTGCGCAGACCACTCAGGTTCTACCTTGACAGGGCTAAGCCTTTCAGAAAATCTGACCAGCTTCCAGTCAGCTTTGCCACAGAGGCAGAAGGCAAGGTCATTTCAAAGCAAACCATGTCTATATGGATAGCACACTGCATCCATTTCTGCTACAAGCCCCATGGAAAACCTACCCCACAGGGGATCAGAACTCATTCCACTAGGGCTACCTCAACCTCTACAGCATTTCTTAGGGGAGTCCCTACCAGGGACATCCTGGAAGCTGCAACATGGAGTTCTGTACACACCTTCACCAAGCATTACCACTTACCTGTCTTTTCTAAATCCAGAGCTGGATTTGCCACAGCGGTCTTACAAGGCTTGCTAGCCAGCCCTTCTATTTCTTGACTGCTTCCACCCTTCCTCAGCTTTGGGAAACAACCCAAGTGTGATAACTGCAACAGTGAAACACGAAGAACATAGTACAGTTGCGTACACTTACCATAAATGTAGATGTTCGAGTGTGTTCACTGTTACAGTCCTGGGTACCATCCCTCCAGCCCCCTGACTCTTCTCTGCTTTCTACCTATCCTCCTTTTGGCCATATCTTATGACTGTGGTATTTACTTTTTACTGAAGGTGTTCCACACCATGTAATTGCTTCCTATTTTGGAGGCTCCTGACATCTGGGTAAAGAAAAACTGATGTAATGGCGTCGGCTGCATGTTTTATACCCCTGACGACCTGACGTTGTGGAAGAGGCAACAGCATCCGATGCAGAAATCCCAAGACTGTAGTATTCGGTTCGACTGAGGGCTACCTGCAGGCAGATAACTCAAGTGTAATGACTGCAACAGTGAATACACTCTAACATCTACCAAACTGTACATCTGAAGTAGAAAACTTCATTTGATCATCAACCTGTGGGTATTGGATCCGACCTGGATCCGAGCCAGCAGCTTTCCAAGCTAGAGATCCAAGCTCCAAGCTCCTCCCCTTACCCATAATGCCCTGCCACCTCCTTCCACTCCCCAGATCACGTTTGCCGCGGCTTTGTCAAGCACAGGTTTCTCGAGCTCCTAGCTTTAGGCAATGTGTGAGTACGAAATGTTTCTTAAAATCTTATTAGTTTTTGTGTGTGTGAACAGTTAACTCCTTAGTTTAAACCCCTTTACCGTTCCTCTTAGTTTAAAGCCTGGTACTCCCCCCTTTTTCCCCTTAGGTGTTTGTGTGAGACGTGTGTGTGTTTTCATTTGGGATTATGGCTGAGGCCTCTAAGGCCATTTTTTCTAAGTGCACTGAGTGTGGTCATAAGCTTTCCCCAGCGGATGGCCACACTCAGTGCGTCCTCTGCCTGGGGATATCGCACTTGTCTTCGGGCTGCCAAATTTGTGCAGCTTTTAACCCCCGGGCCCTGAGAGATAGGAGGAATAAGCTAATTCTGGCGGGTCTTCTACCCTCGAAGTCGGCTTCCTCCTCCTCTCCCTCAATGGCTACAGCCGTGGCTATTCAGCCTGTTGTTCCCTCTCCCCTGGCTGGGACTCAACCTCCCATTTTTTCTCAGGGAGAAAGGGACTCTAGGAAGGAGAAGGAGAGGAGAGAGAGAGAAAAGGGAGAGAGAGAGGGAGAAAGAGAGGCATAGGAGCCACAAGCGGCGGGCCGACACTGTCCCCTCGGCCCTGCCTGCCAAGCTGCTCTCCTCATCTCAGAAGATTTACGGGCCTTCCTCCCCTCGGCTCTGTTCTCCACGCTTCTCGCCGGAGGAGGAGACCCAACCATCTTCGAGGTCGTCGCGGTGACCTTCCCGGCCAGCATCGGCCTCTTCTAGGTCGACCCGCAGTCTCTCCAACGCTGATGTGGACCAGATGATGCGTCGTTTCCTCCAAATCCAGATGCAGATGGGAGTGCTGCTGCCTCCCCCCCTCTGGGGGGGGGGGGTTCAGCCCCACTTTTTGCCCCGATAGCTCCTTCTCCCATCCATTATCGGGTTTCGGAGCCGTCGGATCCAAGGAGTCCCGGAGCCGGGGTGTTGGCGCCGACGGTTATAGGTGTTCATCATGTTTCACTGTTGCAGTCATGACTGTAGGGTTCTCCCCTGCTGGCAGGCAGCCCTTGGTCAGCCAGAATCCCAAAGTCTGGGTCCGGCGTCGGCTGTTCAACCATGCTCCCTGACGTCCGAGCACAAGGAGTATAAAGCTGACAGCCGACGCCATCTTCTCCAGTCTTTCTTGCCGTGCGGTGATAGCAGTTCGCAAGTGCCGGTCGGTTGACTCCTGATGAATTTTTCTATATACTTCGGTCCGAAGACTTTCTTCTCCACTCAAAGCTAAGTACCCCGTTGGGGAAACTTTTTTCTTGCTCCACTCCGATGTCAGAAAAAGTTAATTGCATTTCATGTGGGAAGCAAATACCTCATAAGGATTTTCATTCTTACTGTATTCCTTGCTTAGGCCCTGAGCACGACGTAGCTAGTTGTCGGTTTTGTGCTAGATTCAATCAACGTACAATTAAGCAAAGGTACGATTTTGCTTTTCATTACTTCGGTAGGCGCTTTAACTACAAAATGTCGTCGGATACGGTTCCGGCTACCGGAGTTCACAAACATCGCAAGGATAAAGAGAGGCCTCCGAGGTCCAAATCTGATGACAGCGCACATGCGGAGCCAGCTTCAGGTTTGGACGTAGTCAGTGAGGCGCTTTTGCAGCCCCTGTCGTCGGCCATTTCAGAACCGACGGCTGAAACGGACTCTCATGAGGAGCCAACCAGGCCTTTAAATATTTCTGTTGCAGGACCTTCGGACAATGCTCCTTCGGATGGGTCTGGAGCCGCTATGCAGGTACCGGCTTCCGAAGGGGTTTTCAGGCCTACTCAGCTTCTAGTAAAGGCAAAGCCAAAGACAAAGGCAAAGACTCCTTCTAAATCAAAGACTTCAACACAGGCCTCTTCTGAACCGGCTCCCAAGTCACAGAAACAGTTACTCAAGATGGCAGAGGATTTACTTACTATGATTAGGGGTTTACATCCCCCTCCAGACAAAAGGCCAAGGCAGGATGTTTATTATGATTCCTCTGATCAGGCTTCTGTTTCTTCAGTTTCTTCTTCTGATCAGGAATATTCTTTCCCTCCTTATGAGGATTCTGATGCTGAAGAATCCATTCCTTAAGCCTCTCCTCCTGAGGATTTCTCTTTTGGGGAAACTTTGCATGAAATGAGGGAACGTTTCCACTGGGAGGGACAGGAGTATTCGGAATCCAAGAAAAGACTGAGGGATTTTCTTCTTCTTCCCCAACATAGACCCCTGGCTATTCCTCCTGTTTTGGATATTGTGGATGATGCCTTTTCGGAGGCTAACTTAACCCCTGACTCTCTTCCTCCTGCTCCTGTTAAGCCTGATAGATATTACAGGGTTCATGATTCCCATCAGTTTTTATACAAGAACTCTTCTGCTGACCCTGAAACCATTTCTCAGGGTCCTAAGGGAGTTGAGGCCGCTTCTACCAAAAATCCCATTCCTACCGAAAAGGACTCTCGATCCTTAGAAAGATGGGGCAAAAAGGTGTACACTTCTGCTACTTGTCCATTAGGGCTTTAAACTGTCAGTTTCATATGCTTAAATACCAGCAATTTTTCTTGTCTGTCTTAAAACAAAAATTTACTTCCATTTCTGCCTGTGCAGATAATAAGGAATTACATGACTTATTGCATGCCACTGAACAGGTTGGGGAAGCATGGTTTACACTGTGGATTTGATGCCTTGGAGGCTTCTTGTAGGGCTGCGGCCTCTGGCACAGTCATTAGAAGACATGCATGGCTAAAGGAACAAAATTTACCTGAACAAGTAAAGGCTAAATTATTGGATGCTCCTGTTCAGCATAATGTTTTGTTTGGATCTAAAGCTGAAGAGGTGATTAAAAAGATGGAGGATAAGGTGAAATCCATGCAAACAGTTAAAGATTTCTTACAAGTACAGCCACCTAGATTTAGCAGGATTTGGCCTTCAAAAAATTGGTCCTTTACCTCTTCAGACAGGCCTCAGAGGGGTAGATATAGACGCTCCAGAGGGAGGCCTCAAACACAAGCTGCTTATAGACCAAGACAGTGGACTGCTTCCACCCCTAGGGGAGGAGAGGACAGGTCATAATCTCAAAGGAAACAAACTCAATGACTCCCTCTGTTGGGCTTCAGGAACACGTCTTGCCTGGCAGCCCCTCTCGGAGGAAAACTCTCTCTTTTTTTAATCAAAATTGGACTCAAATAACCCAAGACAAATGGGGTTTGGATGTGATTTTAAGAGGTTACAAATTCCATTTTCATACCTTGCCAAGGCCAAGCGGATGGCCAGACCTTCCAAAACATCAATGGACGAAGGCCTTAAACCAGGTGGAAGCTCTTTTGGCTATCAATGCCATAGAACTGGTTCCTCTTTCAGAGATGGGAAAAGGTTTTTACTCAAGGCTCTTTCTAGTCCCAAGGAAGCAAAACTCATGGAGACCCATTCTGGATCTGTCGGTCTTGAACACCTTTCTAGAGATTCCAAAATTCAAGATGCTTACTCTACAGCAGCTACTTCCAATGCTGTCCAAAGATGCATGGATGGTAACTTTGGATTTAAAGGAGGCATATTTACACATTCCCATCAGGCAGGATCGCAGAAAGTACCTCAGGTTCAAGGCCGGATTGAGGCACTTTCAATTCTCTGTGCTGCCCTTTGGATTGTCTACTGTGCCCAGGGTCTTCACCAAATGCCTGGCTCCAGTAGTAGCTTATTGCAGACTCAAACTTACCCTTATCTGGACGATTGTCTAATTCAGGCAGACAGCAAGGATGTCTTACTCCAGCATCTGGAATTTGTACAGAACCTCCTCAAGTTCCTGGGATTCTCTGTAAACATAAAAAAGTCAAATTTGACACCATCACAACAGATAACTTTTCTGGGTGCACTTCTAAACACTACAACCCAGATGACTTTTCTGACATCCGAAAAACAATTACAGCTGGCTTCAACTTTCAAAACCTTGGCAACTCTAACTCAACTATCTGCAAAGAAATTCCTGCAGGCTTTGGGTTACATGGCCTCCTGCATCCTTCTCGTACCATATGCAAGACTACACATGAGGAAAATTCAGTGGTACCTAAAAAGTGTATGGTCTCAGCATTGCCACAGTTTAGACATACTGATCTCCGTCCTTCCTTGCCTTCAAAAGGAATTTCTTTGGTGGTCCAGGGCTTGTGCACTAAACAAAGGGAATCCCTTTTGTCTGCCTCCTGCCACTCAGATTCTAACCACGGATGCCTCGGATTATACTTGGGGAGCCCATTTTCAGGGCAATTGTCTGCAGGACCTTTGGACAAAGGATCAGAAGCACCTGCATATCAACCTAAAGGAAATGTTAGCCATTCAGAAAGCTTTATTGGCCTTCAGGAATCTTTTACAACCAGGACAACTACTAATACGGACAGACAACACCACAGTTATGTGGTACATAAACAAGCAAGGGGGATCTCATTCCTACCCCCTATGCAGACTAGCCATGGATCTATGGAACACAGCTCTAGCTTGCAATCTGGATCTTCAAGCTCAGTTTCTACCAGGGAAACAAAACCTCTTGGCAGACAGCCTGAGCAGAAACCTTTCAGATCCACACGAGTGGATGCTGGACACCAACATTTTCAGGATGATAACAGCAGTCTGGGGATGTCCTCACATAGACCTCTTTGCATACCATCTCAATCCAATCATTAACTACAGAATATTTGCACCAGGACTTTCCACAGAGAAGCTTGGAAAGTGGATGCCCTGTCATTCAGTTGGAGGAACCTCTCGGGATATGCTTTTCCGCCACTTCCTCTTCTTCCACGGGTTTTATTGAAGATAAAGCAGGACAAGCCCAAGATGATAATCTTGCTGGCTCCAAATTGGCCTCGGCAGTTTTGGTATCCAACTCTAAAAAACCTATGTCTGGAGTCCCCTTGGGTTTTACCTCCGTCTCCGAACCTTCTGTCTCAGCATCAGGGTCAGGTTCTACACTCTCATGTTAGAACTCTCAGCCTGGCGGCCTGGTTAATCCAGGGCCTTTGATTTCTTCTTTATTGCCCAAGCAGGTTATGGATGTCATTTTAGAAGCCAGACGTCCTAGCACTAGAAAATCTTATGCAGGAAAATGGAAAAGATTTTGTTCCTGGATGCAGGCTCAGGATTCTGATCCTCTTCTTCCTAACATTACTTTAATTTTACTTTACTTGACAGATCTCTTACATAAGGGTCTCTCTTTTTCTTCCATTAAGATACATGCCTCTGTTATTTCTGCTCATTATAATACGGACCCTCCCATCTTTTCCCGCCAGCTCATGAGACAGTTTCTCAGAGGAGCTAAGAACTTAAGACCTCCTAGATCTCCTCCCATTCCTGCTTGGGATCTCAACTATGTTTTGGAAAAACTAACCTTGTCTCCTTTTGAGCCCGCTGCCTCTTCTGACATCAAGTTTTTATCTTGGAAAACAGCTATCCTGTGAGCCCTAACCTCTGCCAGGAGAGTTTCAGAGTTACAAGCTCTTATGGCTGTGGAACCTTATATTATTTTTCATCAAGACAGGGTATCTCTGAGGACAAATCCTACCTTCATGCCTAAGGTGGTTTCCAAAGTGGCTTTAAATCAAACTATCCACTTGCCAACCTTTTTCCCCTCTCCTCAAAATAAAGGGGAAAAGATCTTACATTCCTTGGATATACACAGACAACTACGTTTTTACCTGAACAGAATCAAGGACATCAGAAAATCAGAACAATTGTTTGTTTCTTATGCTTCAAGTTCCCAAGGTAAAGCCATTTCAAAACAGACCATTTCTAAATGGGATTGCTCATGGAATCAGATTTTGTTATTCTCACCATGGAAAGCAAATCCCAGGGAGTATACGGACTCATTCCACCAGAGCTGCTGCCACTTCTGCAGCCTTCCGCAGGGGAACTCCTACCAAGGACATTTTGGAAGCTGCAACTTGGAGTTCGGTGCATACTTTTTCTAAGCACTACAATCTACCTCTCTACTCTAAGTCTAGGGCAGGCTTTGCCTCTGCAGTCTTGCAGGGCCTTTTAGCTGCCCCTTCCTCTTTATGACCACCTCCCTTTCTTTCAGCTTTGGGATTCTACCCTACTGTCATGACTGCAACAGTGAAACACGATGAACATAGTACAGTTGTGTACACCTACCATAAATGTAGATGTTAGAGTGTCTTCACTTTTGCAGTCTGGATTTCCCTCCCTCCTGTCCCCTCTTATTTTTACTTTTGTGTATTTCCTTTTTTCATCATTCTTCTGAGGTGTATTTGCAAGGGTTATGGGACCTTTTTCATTTTGGGACTCCTGACTGGGGCAAGAAAAACTGGAGAAGATGGCGTCGGCTGTCAGCTTTATACTCCTGGCGCTCTGACGTCAGGGAGCATGGTTGAACAGCCGACGCCGGACCCAGACTTTGGGATTCTGGCTGATCGAGGGCTGCCTGCCGGCAGGGGAGAACCCTACAGTCATGACTGCAACAGTGAAGACACTCGAACATCTACATTTATGGTAGGTGTACACAACTGTACTTTATCTCGACGCCGGCCATACCCTTGAGTTTGTCGGATCCCCTTTCAGATCCCAGTTCTCGGAGCCGTGCTTCGGATGGGGGGGTCAGTGTGTCTTCGGCTCCGTTTCGATCAGAGCACACTTCCCTCTCAGGTCTGAGCGCTTCGGCGCCGATCACCGCACCAGGTCCGTGGGTTGTAACCACGGAGCCCAGAGAGATTGGTTCACCCTCGGCTTTCAAAGTGGTGGAGGGGGTTCTCTCGAGAGTTTCGAGACCCTCTACTCTTTCTTTGGATCCAGCCCCCACTCCCTTGCAGCCGGGCTTGTCTTCCATCATCCAGTCCCAGGGACAGCCTGCGTTGATGCCCCAGCCAGTTCCACTGGCGGAACACAGCCCTGTTAGTGAGCCCTTCTCGGACAGTCCCACTGAGGAGGTCCCTCACAAACGCAAGTGTAAGAGGAAGCACTTGGACTCCCCTGAGTCCCTCATGGAGGGCACAGATTTGGAAGAAGGGGAAGGTTCCCCCAGGTCACCCCCTGATGACATCTTTTTTGGAGACATTGTGGAAATGCTTCGCCTGAAAGGGGGTGGTCAGCCCAAAAGCCTTCCTCAGACGAGTCGGTGTTTCTGGAGGCGTTCGCAGGCCCGTCTACCTCTTGGGTGTCCCTCCGGCCGACCCCCTGGTTGACCTCATCACTACCAGGGCGTGGAAGGAACCGGACACTGTAGACAGGATTCTCAGTCCCCCCGTGGATAGGACGGCTTGGAGCAAGGGTTCCCCGGTAGATGCCATGGTGGTGGCGGTAGCCACCAAGAGGGAACTCGCTCAGGATAGTTCCTCGATCCATCCCCCTGATAAGGAGTCTCGGACTGTGGATCGTATCGGGAAGCAGATGTTTGCTTCAGCTGCCTTTTCTGTAAGGGCGCTGAATTACTTGGCCCATGTAATTAGACTTCAGTGGGATCTGGTGAAAGAATATTCTGAGTCTCCCCCTGAGTCCATGTCGGCCGAGGACAAACTGACTTTCTCGTCTCTCTTGGCCACTCTGAAATCTGTTTCGAACACGTCTATGCGGCTGCTTTCCCATGCCACGGAAGGAGCCGCTAGAGCCAGCGGGTCCGGTATCGCCTTAAGGCATCATGCCTGGCTCCAGCTTTGTCACTTTGTGGAACCTTTCAATGTGTCCTTCGCGAACGCACCCTTTGACGATTCTACTCTGTTTGGGAAGACCGTCCGCGACACATTGGTTCAGTGTGAGAAAGATGGGAAGATGCTGTCTGCCATCTGAGTCTGCTTCTCGGTTCCTCAAAGGTCCTTTTCTAGGAACCAGAGAGGACAAAAGAAGATGTGGTTCCGGAAGTCTCAGCAGTCCTGTTACACTCCGGACCCTTCGTCCTTCAGAGGCAGAGGGGGACAAGGTGGATGCCGGTCCAGAGGCAGAGGGGAGCCGAAAACTTTTGGGTCACGGGAACCCTTTTTCTGATCGACCCATGCAGCAGTCCTGAGGGGTTGCTCCGACTGCTCCTCTCTGGAGGCAGTCGGGGAGCATTTTTCGAAGCACTTTGCCAAATGGGAGTCCATAACATCAGATCGCTGGGTGCTTCGAACAGTATCCAGAGGTTGCTCTATCCCTTTCATAAATCTGCCTCCTCAGTCGAGGCGCCTTCCCGATGTACCACCCAGTCAGAGGGAGGTTGCAGCTTTAGAGGTAAAAAAGCTGCTAGAAAAAAGAGCCATCCAGCAAGTCCCCCCAGGACAATCCAGATTAGGCAATTACTCCAGGTTCTTTTTGGTGCCAAAGAAGACGGGGGACTTGAGGCCGATCCTCGACCTTTCAACAATGAAACCTCTTCATTGCCAAGGAGAAATTCCGGATGGTCACGCTTCAGTCCATTTTGCCCCTGCTGCAGGAGAAGAACTGGATGTGCTCCATAAACCTCAAGGATGCGTACTATCACATTCTCATGGACAGGCGTTCCAGGAGGTTTCTCCGCTTCCGGCTAGGGACCAGTCATTATCAGTACAGGGTCCTACCCTTCGGTCTTACCACAGCCTCCAAATGTTCACCAAGGTCATGGCAGTTGTAACGGCCCACCTGAGGCTTCAGGGAATACAGGTTTTTCCTTACCTAGACTACTGGCTCCTGACCACCCCCACCAGTCATCTACTCTGCTTAGCCAGGGATTGTTTCCTACTTCTAGCTTCCCATTTGGGGATCACCATAAACTTGAAGAAGTCATCCCTCCAACCAGTTCAAGTCTTGGAGTTCATAGGGGCTAGGATAGACACGCTTCAGACCAAGGCTTTCTTGACGTCAGACAGACTTCGCAGTTTGACCTTACATGTTTTAGCCCTTCTCTAGTCACCTTCTCCATCAGCAGAGTTAGTCCTGAGAGCTCTAGGGTCCATGGCAGCAGCAATCAACCTCGTGCCCTTAACCTGTTTGCACATGAGGATTCTCCAGTGGACATTACAGGTTCAGTGGTCCATCCTTCACCATCTGTTGGACTTGCCGATTACTCTCAGCAGAGTGTGCAGAAATTCTCTCTTGTGGTGGCTCCACTCCCGAGTGCTTCGGGAAGAGCGACCTTTTGTTATGCAGCAACCCCAAGCCACGGTGACCACGGACATGTCTTGCCTTGGGTGAAGGGGGGGCATTACGCGGGCAGAACTGTTCAAGGTACGTGGACTCAGACAGAGACCTTTCTGCATATCAGTGTTCTGGAGATGAGAGCGGTGCTTCTAGCGTTGCGAGCCCTTCATGCCTTTCTCCCTCCAGGGACTATTGCGATTCAGTCAGACAACATGTCAGTGGTCTAGTACATCAACAAACAGGGGGGGACCTGGTCTTACCCTCTTTGTCGAGTGGCCATGAGAGTTTGGGATTGGGCGATATCCACCAACCGTTTTCTGTTAGCAACGCACATTCCGAGTCGGTCCAACATCCTAGCGGACAAACTGAGTTGAACTATCCTCTCGACTTATGAGTGATCTCTGAATCCTTTAGTAGTGAAACAGATCTTCCGCAAGTGGGGTCAGCCTTGCTGCGATCTATTCGTGTTGCCTTCCAATGCGAAGTGAAGCAAGTTTTTCACTCTAATTCCCCCTCTGGGAGAAAGCCCCCAGAGACGCTGTAGTTCATGCTTGGCCACCCGGTCTTCTGTATGCTTATCCTCCTCTTCCATTAATAACAAAATTCTTACAGAAAGCTCATCGGTTGGGGAACAAGATTATCCTCATAGCCCCATTTTCGCCTTGTCAAACCTGGTTCCCGTGCCTGCAGTCTCATCTTATAGCTCCTCTCTGGATCTTGGATCCCATCCCGGATCTAATATCTCATCCTGGTCGATCTCAAGCTCTCAGCGTGGTTGATCCAGTTCCATTAGTTGCTAGGACTCCTGGTATCTTGTCTGCAGTTAGATCTATCCTGATAGCGGCGCATAAGCCGTCTACCAGGAAGGTTTACAATAGCAAATGGAAGTGGTTTTCTATTTGGGCGTCTCATAGGAAATTGGACCTGTTCACTGCTCCCATCCCAGCAGTGCTCGATTTTCTATCGCATATTTTTTAGCAAGGGGCCAGTTCTTCTACTGTAAAGGTTCAAATGGCTTCCATCTCGCATTTTCACATTGGAGATCATCTCAGTCCCCTCGCTTCCACCAAGATTTGTAAGGCCTTTCTGAAAGATACGTTTCTCTTGAGACCCCCTGTTAGGAGCCCCGTCCCTCCTTGGGATCTAACCTTGGTCCTTCAAGCTCTAACTGGACCTCCTTTTGAACCTGCTGCCTCTATTGAATTGAAATTCTTGTTCTGGAAAACTGCCTTTTTGGTAGCCGTTACCTCAGCTAAAAGAGTGTCAGAGCTTCAAGCTCTCTTTATTAGAACCCCGTATCTGGTTTTCCATAAGGACAGGGTCTCTCAGGACTAACCCATCTTTTCTACTTAAAGTGGCCTCTGAGACGAACATCAATCAGTCCGTTAATCTCCCAGTTTTTTTCCCTAACTATCAAAACAAAGGGGAGTACAAACTTTATTTGTTGGATGTTCATAGGCAGTTACGGTTTTATTTACACAAAACAGCGGCCTTCCGCAAGTCTGATCAGCTATTTGTCTCTTTTGCTAAACCCTTCTTGGGTAAGCCTGTGTTGAAGGTGACTCTGGCCAGATGGATTTCGAATTGCATTTTGTTCATATATAAACTATCTGGCCTGCCAGAAGCTACTGGGGTTTGCGCTCACTCTACTCGTTCTATGGCTACATCAGCTGCATTCTGGTCGAGAATTCCCTTGGATGACATTTTTTCTGCGGCTACTTGGGCATCCTCTCATACCTTTATCTCTCACTATAAATTGGATTTAGTGTCTAGAGGAAGGGCGGCCTTTGGCTCTGCAGTGCTCCGGAATATCCTTCCTTGAGGACCTCCCAAGTTTTTTGGTAGCTGGGGACTCTGTCCCACAGGTTGATGATCAAATGAAGGTTCCTACTTCAGATAAAGAAGTTATGTACTCACCATAACGTTCCATCTGAGTAGGTAACTTCATTTGTCAGCAACCGACCCTCCTCCTCCTTCCTCCTAACCTGGTTCTTTGGTTTCCTGATCACTAGTATGGCTTATCCAGGTCATTTGTTAATCCTTAGGTTAGGATTCTCCAGGTTATTGCTTTGTCATGGTGAGATTATATAGATGGGCAAATGCGATCTGGGGATTGGAAGGAGGTGACAGGGCATTATGGGTAAGGGGAGGAGCTTGAAGCTCGGATCTCTAGCTTGGAAAGCTGCCGGCTTGGATCCGGTACCCACAGGTTGCTGACAAATGAAGTTAGCTACTCGGATGGAACGTTATGGTAAGAACATAACTTTTTTCTGCCTTCAAGTGTCCGCTCACCTTCGGCGTTCGAGATGGTGGAGAGGGTCCTCTCGGCAACTTCTAGTGCCCTTGACACTGTCATCCTCAGATTCCACTCTGGCCTTCTCTCTTTCTGGGCCAGTCTTCCATCCTGCCCCTTCAGGGACAGCCTTTTGCCATTTCACCCCAGGAGTTTCCTATCCAGGAGCTCCCTGAAGCTTCCAAATCCTCCCTAGAGTTTCCCTCACTGAGGAGCTGCATCGGAAGCATACATGCAAGAAGAGGCGCTTAGACTGCCTTCCAGAGTCCTTCACTGATGATTCAGTGTTGGAGGAAGGAGAGGGCTCCCCCAATCACCTTCGGAGGATGTGTCCTTTGGGGACGTCATGTTGATCCTTTTCAGCATTGTGGGTGGTCTATTCTCAAGCCCAGCCTTGACGATTTGGTATTTCTGGATGTGTTTGGCACAGGACCTTCTACCTCCTGGGTGTCGTCGCCCCCCTCCCCCTGCAGATCCCTTAGTGGATCTTATTTCCAGTAGGGCATGGAAGGAACTGGATACAGTTGAGCCCATTCCCAGGTGCCTGGACAAGGTGCTCACTGCCCCATCAGATAAACTCAGTTTGTCCAAGGGGGTCCCCAGTCGATGCCATGGTGGTTGCAGTAGCCATTAAGAAGGAACTGGCTTAGGAGAGTTCCTTGGTCTACCCTCCAGACGGAGTCTTGGGCGAAGGATCATTTTGGGAAGCGGGTCTATGCTTCTGCCACTTTTGCCTTATGTGCGCTGAAGTATTTGGCACATGTAATCAAACTGCAGAAGGACCTGGTCAAGTAGGTCGCTGAGTCTACCACAGGGTCCATGTCAGCAGAGGAGAAGAATATCTTCTCTTCCTGCGTGGCCACCCTCACTGCTATTTCAAGCACTTCCATGAGGCTTCTCTCCCATGCTACCGAGGGTACCTCTAGGGCTGCAGGGACAGCTGTGTCCATTGGGCGGCACGCTTCGCTCTGGCTTTGTGCTTTTTCGGAGCCCTTCAAGGCGTCTTTCATGAACGCTTCCTACGATGGTTCCACCTTGTTCGGAAAGACTGTTCTTGTCATGTTAACACAGAACAAGAGGGACAGGAAGACCGTGTCTGCCGTCAGGATCCGCTTCTCCACTCCACAAAGATACTTTTCAAGGAATCAGCACTGGGTCACAAAGCTGTGGTTCCAGAAGTCTCAGGGTTCTACCCAGGAAGCTCAGGATTTGTCTTTACCCAGAAGCAGAGGGGGACATGACAGACGCCACCCTTGTGACAGAGGAGGTCCGAAGAACCTGGGACCTTGGGATTCTTTCCCAGACAGACCTTTCCAGCAATCCTGAGGGATTGCTTGACTGCTCATCTCTGGAGGCAGTCGGGGGGGCATCTTTCACTGCACCCAACAGCCTGAGAGTCCATTATGAGTGATCGTTGGGTGCTGCAGATCATATCCAGAGGATACTCTATCCCCTTTCTTCATCCTCCCTCTCCACCAAGACATCTCACAGATGTTCCACCCAATCAGTGGGAGGAGGAAGCCATAGAAATCGCCAGGCTGCTCAAAAAATGGAGTCATCCAACCCGTTCCCCCAGACCAGTCCTGATCAAGCATTTATTCCAGGGTCTTTTTGGTACCAGAGAAAATGGGGGAATTAAGACCCATTCTTGATCTTTCAACCCAGAACCTGTCCATTGCCAAGGTGAAGTTTCAGATGGTCACCCTTCAGTCCATTCTGCCCTTTCTGCAGATGAATGACTGGAAGTGCTCAGTGGATGTCCAGGATGTGTACTACCATATCTAGATGGACAGACACTCCTGGAGGGTCCTCCACTTCTGGCTGGGAACCAATCACTTTCAGTTCAGAGTGCTCCCCTTTGGACTCACCACTGCCACCCATGTGTTAACCAATGTCATGGCGGTAGTGGCAGCTCACCTGTGGCTGCAGGGATTTTAGGTCTTTCTCTACCTGGACGACTGACTCCTCTCCACTCCATCCAAGCATCGACTAACTCAGGCCAGGAATTTTCTACTCCATATAGCCCCATCCCTGGGTGTTACGATAAATCTCAACAAGTCTCAACTAGCAACAGTTCAGGTGTTGGATTTCATAGATGCCCGTTTAGACAGTACACAGGGCAAGGTGTTCCTGCCTCCAGGCAGACCGTTATCACTTCGGCATCATGTACAGTACATTCTTCAATCCCATTTTCCCCCTGGCAGGCTTGATTCTTTGGGCGTTTGGGTCCATGGTGGCCACGTTCACCCTTATTCCACTTGTGAGCCTCCATATGATGGTCCTTCAATGAACCTTAGCGGTTCAGTGATCCTTGCTAGACCTTCCCTTGTCGCATCCTGTTCGACTGTCTTGCGTTTGCAAGCACTCCCTTCTTTGGGGGCTCCAATCTCTGTACCTCCTTTTGGGTCGCCCATTTGTTCTTCCCTCTCCCGCGGTCATGGTGACCATGGACACCTCCCTGCTCTTGTGGGGAGGTGCATTGCATGGAAAGGATGGTCCAAGGCTTGTGGTCTGCTCTGCGGACCAGTCTGAATTTCAATGTCTCGGAGAATGAGGGCGGTGCTTTTGGCATTGCAAGCTCTCCTTGCCTTTCTTCCTCCCGGGACTATTACCATACAAACTATGTCAGTAGTCTAGTACGTCAATAAACAGGGGGAACCAGATCTTATGCCTTTTGCCGCAAGGCTATGAGATTGTGGGAGTGGATGATCTCCATCGGCCATTTTCTGGTGGCAGTGCACATTCTGGGGAAGTCCAAAATCTTAGTGGACAGCCTCAGGCGATCTGTTCTGATGCCCTATGAGTGGTCTATGAATCCATCGGTAGCGGACAAGATCATTCTAAAATGGAGTCGGCCTTGCTGCAATCTCTTCGCCTCTCCTTTCAATGCAAAGTGCAGCGAGTATTTCCCTCTGATCTCCCCTCTGGGGGAGCCAACCACAGACACGTTCTAGTCCATGCTCTGCCCTCCGGTCTCTAATTCCCAAGTTTAATCTGAAAGCTTGTCGGCTGGGAAGTTCACTTATCCTCATTGCCCCTTTCTGGCCATGTCAAGTTTGGTTCCCCACTCTGTGGTCTCTTAGTGTATCCTCCCTGGACTCTGGATCCAGTTCCAGATCTGATCACACACCCCATCAGGGATTCCTCACCTGGATTTAGTCAGCCTGAAGCTCACAGCTTGGCTGTGCCAATTTCTATGGTAGCCAGGACTCCTGGGCTTTCTTCTATTGTCAAAAAGATCCTGATTGCAGCTCACAAGACTTCCACCAGGAAGATCATCTCTGACAAATGGAAGCGTTTTTTGATCTGGGCTTCTCAACATGACCCAGATCCCTTTACGGCACCAGTCTCTGCAATTTTGGAATTTTTAGCATACATTTTTAATAATGGCGCTAGTTTCTCTACTGCTGAGGTCCAGTAGGCAGCGATCTCCAATTTCCATGTGGATGAAAATTTGGCCTCCTTAACTTCATCTAAACTCTGTAAGGTCTTTCTGAAAGGTACCTTTCTTCTGCAGCCTCCGGTTAAGGACCCCACGCCTCCTTGGGACCTAACCTTCATTTTGCAGTCTTTGGTTTCTCCTCCATTTGAACCAGCTGCCTTGGTTGATTTGCAGTTTTTATCGTAGAAGATGGCCTTTTTGGTGGCAATTACCTCGGCCAAAAGGGTTTTTAACTTTAAGTTTTATCTGTCAAGCCCCCTTATCTAGTTTTTCATAAAGACAGTGTGTTCCTGCAGACCAGTCCATCTTTCTTGCCGACGGTGGTTTCGGAATTCGAATATTAACCAGGTCATTAATTTGCCAGTTTTCTTCCCAAGTTTCCAAAACAGAGGGGAGTACAAATTGCACTTAACCAGATGTGCCCAGGCAGTTGCATTTGTCTGCATAGAGGCCAAGAAGTGATTCTGTGCAAGTAAGACCCAGATGCAAGGCAGAAAACAATTCAAGTAGACAAAAATTACCAGCACCAAATTCAGTGTAAAGCATCAAAAAGTATCCAAAAGTCTGATAAGAAAAGTATATAAACTTTTATTAAATATAATATACACCCAGACACCCAGCCAACAGGCTTTCCTCCATGGGAATAACAGTATTGACTATGAAGTGACACACACACACACACACATACACATATATATATATATATATATATATATATATATATATATATATATATATATATATAGCATGAGTCATCCAGTGGGATTCTTCCCAAGATGTTCTTTCCCACATTCAAATTGTTTCCTATATGAGAGACAGAGAAAATATATAGTTATACAATAAAAATAAAATATCCATTGTACATTGTGATAAATAAAACTTAAATAAAATATATGACTTTATAAATGATCATTCAAGCCGGGTGAAAACAAGGCCCCCAGTTTGATGATCCAATACTTCTCTTTTTTAGTTAGAATGGAATGTCATCCTTGTTTGTTGGATCTATCACCCAGAATTCTGTCAATGATGGTAAACTGGAACCTGGCTGAATTGTGTTGTGTGTGATGTCGGAATAGGGCATTAGTGTCCCTCCTAGTTCATATGTCACTACGGTGTTCAGACATACATAATCGAAGTGGTCATGAAGTCTGTCCAACATAGAATGAACTGCATGTACATGTTGCAAGATATACCACCCAATCAGTTACAATTGCCAAAAAATTTGACATAAAAATTCTATCTGTGTTTTTGCTAGTGAAATGTTTTGATGTAAAGATGAATGGACAAGATGAACAATGACCACAATGGTATGTGCCCCATAATTTATGCCTATTTTATATAAAATACGCCTTACAACCATTTTCATCCCTTTAAAAATAAATATGGAAAGCAGTGTAAGAATCTCCCAAGGTGCATACACCTAGCCCTTCATGTTAGAAGTTGCATCTGGTCTTACCATACCTCTCAACTACCCAGATTTTCACAGAATGTCCAGATGTTTGCCTCATATTTTTGTTCTTTTCCTCATAAAATTTTCTAGCAAATCACTTAGAATTGAAGTCACTAAATAATGGCAGATACTTGTTTCAGACTTCATATCCTTTAGAAAATGCACGCTAGCCACTTTTCTGAGTTTATAGAGCAATGTTTAAAATCTTTCCTATTTGTGGGCCTTTGTCCTCCCGCTGTTTTTGGCTTTGCCCAGATTTCTTGTGCTAAGAGGTTGAGAAGTAGAAGTCTAACGTAAAGCCTGCTGCACTCCCTAGCTAAGAGATAAATCTAGGCAGTTATCTAACAGCAGAAAAATAGTTGTATGACTCTGGTTGTAGTCAGACTTTCTAGCAAAACTCCTAAATCATCAAATCATGTGTAGATCTGTCATGCCATATTAACCATGTTTATTGCTCACATGTTTATAGCTATAATGCCCTCTCTCCGTGTATTTAAGGAGCATATATTAAGTTTGGAATCATAGATGTTATGTGATCCTATCTTGCCTACATTCTGTACTGATGGGTTCGGAGCCGATCCTCGGCTCTGACTCGGCACGCTATGCTATAGAGCAAAGCCTCTTATTGGCTGAGCTATTCTATATCCCAGGATGCACCACCACTACTTTCCCAGATCTCGTTTGCCGCTTACAAGCTAGGACGTGGTCTCGAACTTGGCTGAGCTAAGTGCTTTTTTTCTGAAAGTTTTTCTGTCAGGAAATTTTTTAATCTTTACCCAAAAGCTGTTTTAACAGCTATCGTTGTGTATAAGTGTGTTTTTGTAAAATTTTTGTGGTAATTTTGTGTGACTGAATAGGGAAAGGTTTCCGTTTAAGTTAGAGGGGCCTTCCCCTATTTCTTTAGCGAGTCTTCTTGTATTTTGGAGGTCAAGTACCTGTTTGAGTTAGAGGGTTATTGGCCCTCCTTTTTGGTGTGTTTGTAGTTGCATTTGTTTAAGTTTCTTGGGCTTTCGCCTTTCGTTTTTAAAAAAAGAGAGAAAAGGTTTTTTGTTGTTGTGAAAATCTTTTACTGAGTGACATACATTGTGTTTTTTTCTCTGAGATAGTGAGTAGTCTACAGGCATTATGTCTAAGGAGCATAGACCCTCAGGATTTAAGAAGTGCACAAGATGCAACTATAAAATGTCCATCACCGATGATCACTCCTTATGCGTGTACTGTTTAGGCACCAAACACCTTCAGGAGTCTTGCAGCGTGTCATGCTTTTTCTTCAAGGGTCCTCCAAGAGAGGAAGAATAAATTGATCTTAAAAGGGCTTATCAAACCCTCCTTCGAGGAGGCCTTATCTTCCTCTTCCTCTCCAGCTAAGAAAAAGAAAGCATCGGCTCCGACCAGCCCGTCGGAACCGACCACTAAGAAATCTAGGCAGGCTTCTCCATCGGCTCCACGGACTTTGGAGCCGAGGGCGGAACGGTCTGCCTCGATGCCTCCAGTCTCGATTCCTCTGGTTTCGGAGCCGATGGCTGGGGCTTCGAGAGGCAGGTCACCTTCATCGGCTCCACTGATTTTGGAGCCGATGAGGGTTGCCGGCTCAGACTCTTCCCCTTCGGCGCCGAAGCCCTCCTCGGCACTGAGGGAAATTGCTATGGAATCTCCCTCGGCACCGATACTGGTCGAGTCTATTCGGAGCCGGTCCCCCAGTCCTTCGGAGCCGATGGAGAAGTCTGTTCGGACCCGGTCGGTCTCCTCCTGATCTTCCAAGATGTCGGATTCGGACATCGACAGGGTGCTCTTAAGACTGTTTCAGTCTCCTGTATTCCAGAAATTAGTTTCGGCTCCAGCCCATTCGGCTTCGGAGCCGATGGCCCACCCTGTAGTTCCGGTTCCTCCTCCAACAGCCTCGGCACCATTGGAGCTGGTGCTGGTAGAGCCGATGGAGGTTTTCGGGTCGGCTCTGACCCTTACTCCAACCCGACTCGAGTCGGAGTTCGCACATGGACCTCCTCGGTCGGCCCCGGGGACGCTGGACCGATGTTTTTGGTTCCGAGCCTTCCTCTCGGTGCGTCGGCTGCGGGGGTACCGTCTACTGTTGTGGCCACGGGGGTTGGACCTTCCCAGGACTCTGGCAGTCCGGCCTTCAGGGCCATGAGGAGTGCTTTGGCCAAATCTTCTTTGGCTACCTCCACGGTCTCACCGGCACCTTCCCTACACACGGAGACTGGGTCTTTGGTAGTCCCCCTGTCGCTAGACAGCGGAGCCCCGGGGCCTGAGGTCACCCCCAGTGGGGTTTCCCCCCCTCCTGGAGGTCCCTCTGAAGCTTCTTTGGAGGAACCCCCAAGGAAAAGACTGTGCAAGAGGAAGCACGTCGACTCCCCCGATGAGTCTCTCACTTCGGACACCGATCTTGATGATGCGGAGGGGTCCCCTAAGTCGTCCTCAGATGATGTCTCCTTTGCAGACATCTTGGAAGCCCTCAAACAACGAGGCGGCTGGCATTCCAAACCCCCTTCCGCTGACGAGTCGGTGTTCCTCAAGGCCTTCGGGGCTCAGCCCTCCGCCTCCTGGGTGTCTCCGCCCTTCGACGAGCTCCTAGATTTGATCTGTCGAAGGGCGTGGGAGCATCCAGACTCTGTGGAACCGGTGCCTGCTCGCCCAAATAAGTTCTTATCAGCACCCCCAGAGAAGGAGTTTCTGACCAAAGGTGTGGCTGTAGATGCCCTGGTGGTGGCATCTGCTACCCAACAAGATGTAGCAGAGGCTTTGACGTCTGTCCATCCTCCTAATATGGAGTCTAGGAGCATGGACCGGTACGGGAAGCGCACCCTCAGTTCAGCGGCCTTTACTTTAAGGTCCCTGAACTATTTGACGCACTTCACTAGATTTCAGAGGGATCTGATCAAGGAGCTTTCAGATACCCTCTTGGGTAACCTGCAGCTGGCCCAGACGGTTGGCTCTCAGTTGGCTACTCTGTCATCAATATCAAACTCGTCCATGAGGCTCATTTCGTATGCAGCCGAGGGGGTGAGTAGAGCGGCGGGTATGGGTGTTGCTCTACGGAGGCAAGCCTGGCTCCGCCTGTGTCATTTTGCGGAAGCCTTTAAGTCTTCCTTTGCCGACGCTCCCTTTGATGGGTCCTCTTTGTTTGGACCCAAGGTAAAGGACACATTGACCCGCTGTGAGCAAGAAGGTAAGACTTTGACTGCCGTAGGGGCACGGTTTTCCACTCCCTTTCGGCCTTACCCCAAGGCTAAAAGAGGAGGGAAGATGTGGTTCCGTAAATCACAGAAGTCTTATCCCTCGCAGCAGGACGATCCCCCTTCTAGAGGCAGAGGAGGGGGAAATTTTTCTGGAAGACGCCGTCCCAGAGGCGGCAGAGGCCCCCGCAACACTGGAGACCGCGAGTCCTTTCGTGGCTCTTCAGCCTTCCACAATCCCTGAAGGATTGCCCGACTGTGCAGCTCGGAGCCAGTCGGGGTCGTTCGAGGCACCTAAAAGCCTGGGAGGGTATCACTCAGGACCGATGGGTGCTTCGAATCATCGCCGGAGGTTACGCCATCCCCTTTTCACACCCCCCTCCGCCGTCCAGGAAAATCCCGGACCCGCCACCCAGTAAAAGGGAAATCGCAGCCTTCGAAATCTCAAAGCTGCTTCAAAAAGGAGTCATCCAACCGGTCCCCGCAGACCAGATCGGATTAGGGACTTACTCAAGATTCTTTTTGGTGCCAAAAAAGACCGGGGACTTGAGGCCCATTTTGGATCTCAGCAACCTAAATCGTTCAGTCAAGAAGTCCAAGTTCCGAATGGTCACCTTACAATCCATTCTCCCATTGCTGGAGAAAGGTGTTTGGATGTGCTGCATAGATCTCAAGGACGCCTATTATCACATCCTGATAGATCAGGCGTCCAGGAGACATTTGCGCTTCAGCCTAGGAGACAGTCATTTTCAGTTCTGCGCACTGCCCTTTGGTCTCACCACAGCCCCCAGGATGTGCACCAAATGTTTGGTGGTCGTGACTGCTCACCTGAGGAGTCTAGGATTCCAGGTGTTTCCGTATCTGGATGACTGGCTCCTGACTGTCCCCTCCAGGCATCTACTATTGCAGAACCTACAAGCCACCATATCACTAGGCACTTCCCTTGGAATCACCTTCAATTGGCCAAAGTCTGTGTTGCTGCCATCTCAGCACATAAGGTTCATCGGAGTAGAGATAGACTCAAACCAAATGCGGGTCTATCTTCCTACAGAAAGGATACAGACTATACAGGCTCAAGTCCGGGCCTTACTTCTCAAATCCAAAGCCCCAGCCAGGATGGTCCTGCAGTTATTAGTCTCCATGTCGGCCACTGTTCTCCTAGTCCCCTTAGCAAGATTGCATATGAGAATTCTCCAGTGGCTCCTATCGACCCAGTGGTCTTTTCAGGATCTCCCTCTCAGTCATCTCATACGGATCACGGAAACCTGCAAACGGGACCTCCGCTGGTGGCTGGTGTCCTCCAATCTGGATCAGGGACGACCCTTTGTTTCACCTCCTCCTACGGCCACATTGACGACGGACGCCTCCCAGACGGGGTGGGGGGGGCATTACCTGGGCAGGTCAGTCCAAGGCAATTGGCATCCCGACGAGTCTCCTCCACATCAACATTCTAGAAATGAGGGCGGTGCTTCTATCTCTACAAGCCCTCCATGATTACCTCCCTCAGGGCGTAATCGCCATTCAGTCCGACAACATGTCAGTAGTCTGGTATCTGAACAAACAGGGAGGGACCAGATCCTACTCCCTTTGCAGAGAGGCCATGAGAGTTTGGGAATGGGCAGTGGCGACCAGACGTTTTCTGGTAGCGAATCATATCCCTGGGAAATCCAATGTGATAGCCGACAGACTAAGCAGAACTATTCTCTCTCCTCACGAGTGGTCTCTGAACGATGCATTGGCAACTCAGATCTTCAGCAGATGGGGAACTCCTTGTTGCGACCTTTTCGCAACCCTGCTGAACGCGAAGTGCAGAAAATTCTTCTCTCTCACTTCAGCTCTGGGGGAGAGTCCCAGGGACGCCCTAGCCCATCCTTGGCCCACCAGCTTGCTTTACGCCTTCCCTCCGGTTCCCCTCCTTCCCAGAGTGATCCAAAAGGCGACTCACTCAGGGAGCAAAATGATTCTAGTTGCCCCTTACTGGCCTCGTCAGGTATGGTTTCCCTATCTTCGGAAGTATGCTCTGGACAGTCCATGGTTCCTGGATCAGATCCCGGACCTATTAATTCATCAGTCGGGACAACTCCATCAGTCCCTTCACTCTTTGAAGTTAACAGCTTGGCTCCTCCTCTTCCGACTATAGTCAGAAATCATACCTTAGACCCGGAAGTCATACGTATATTATCCTCGGCCCACAAGTCTGCCACTAGGAAATTGTATACTAGCAAATGGAAGAGATTTACTATTTGGGCTCAACTCCGGGGTCTAGATCCCATCACTGTCCCAGTGTCAGAAGTTCTGAAATTTCTAACTTCCCTATTCAATCAAGGTTCTTCAGTCTCTACCATCAAGGTCCAATTGGCAGCTATTTCCAATTTTCATGAATCTATAAACCCACCTTTGATGAGCAACAGATTGTGTAAAACCTTCATAAAAGGTGCTGCGCTTTTACGACCTCCGATTTCTCATCCTGCTCCTCCGTGGGATCTCGATGTGGTATTACGTGCCTTAACCTCCTCCCCCTTCGAACCGGCAGCAACCTGTGATTTGAAATTTCTTTCTTGGAAAACTGCCTTTCTGGTCGCAATTACTTCAGCCAGAAGGGTTTCAGAGCTTCAAGCTCTATCTGTCAAACCACCGTACCTGGTTTTTCACAAAGATAGAGTATCCCTCAGGCCTAACCCATCCTTTGTCCCTAAAGTTTGTTCCAGTTTTTGCCTACAACAGTCATTAGAACTGCCAATTTTCTTCCCAAAGTACTCAAAGCAGAATACATCTTCCACACATTGGATGTTCACAGACAATTGCGATTTTATTTAGATAGGACCCAACAAACACGGAAAACAGATCAATTGTTTGTGTCCTTTTCGGACAATAAATTGGGCAGAGCCGTCACAAAGGTCACTATTGCCAAGTGGATCAGGGACTGTATTAGTCAGGCTTATTCCTCTTCTAATAAAGAGCTTACAACCTCTGTCAAAGCTCACTCTACAAGAGCTATGGCTACTTCAATAGCATTCCATTCTAAGCTTGCCATTAGCGACATTTGTGCTGCGGCTACGTGGTCTTCTCCGCACACCTTCATTTCCCACTACAAATTGGATGTGGCATCTCGGGGGCGAGCTTCATTTGGTTCTACAGTTCTCAGGAGTGTTTTCCAGTGAGCCACCCAGGAATCAGGTGCTAAGGACGCTGTCCCATCATTACAGAATGTAGGCGAGATAGGATCACATAACATCTTTTAGTTATGTACTTACCATAACTTTAGATGTTTGGGATCCATCTCGCCTACATTCCTAATAACCCACCCTCCTTCCCCCTGCCTTGGAGATCAGAAGAGACCGGACGGTCCGTATACTATCGTTTCATCTTGAAACATCTGGCAATGTTATATAAACAGTTATGTGTGTGTGCATGAGTGCGGACAAACAAGATCTGGGGAAGTAGTGGTGGTGCATCCTGGGATATAGAATAGCTCAGCCAATAAGAGGCTTCGCTCTATAGCATAGCGTGCCGAGTCGGAGCCGAGGATCGGCTCCGAACCCATCAGTACAGAATGTAGGCGAGATGGATCCCAAACATCTAAAGTTATGGTAAGCACATAACTAAAAGTTCTGCCTAAAAATACAAAGACATTTTGGTTTATGTTGGTGAAACCAAAAGAAAGTTTGAAAACAGATTACAAGAACATTCATAATAAAGTTGATTATAGTCCAGTTTCTTTTCATTTCAGGGAACAACATGATAGTTCATAAGTTCATAGGTGTGTACTAGAATAATGGCCTTGGAGCCTTTACAAGCTTAACCCATAGGATTACTTTGACATCATGCCAGCTGACCTTAGTTCCCAGTGCCTCAGTCGAGTAGAGCCACTGGAGTGATCCCCAGGGTGAATTTTCTATTTCCCATCCACTCATCAAAATTTCTCTTGAAGAGGGCAAGTGAGGTGCTCTGCTTGACATGTATGGGAAGTCTGTTCCATGGCGTGCACAGTCTCTGGGTTATGAACCTGTTGCTTCAGCATGTTCTGTTGATTGTGGTAATGAGGCTGAGGTCTCTGGAATGTGTGGTGCAGAGGTATTGGGATTTCTTTACATGTACCCTCATATTACATTTGTTTGTAGCTGTTATGGTGGTAATTTGTTCTTTGGAACACCACCTAAAAAAGATACTATATGGGTGGCAAGAGCCTTGGCCAGTATCCGGAAGCCCAGGGGTGGCAAAGCATCGAGGTCTGTTAGTCGTGTCATCCCAGGCAGACAGATACTGGATCCCCTTATAGAAACTTAGCCAGTTGTTGAAATCAATCATTATCTGCTTGTTCTGTGGTATTATTCTGGGTGATGGTAGGATGCTCCTCAATGCTAGGGTCGTACCCTCCTGGGCTACATAATCCGAGAGTTCCTCCATGTCTGTCTTCATGTAGAACAGGGAGGAACATCTCAGGTCATTCACACCCACATGTACGGTGACAGAGTCATATTTGTACCTGTTGCTGAGGGACCTGAGTGCATGCATTATGTGGTGGATCCTGGTGCCTGACCGGCAGCGGACTGTTACTTTCTCCTTATTCAACCTAGTGAGTTGGGACATCAGTGTGCCTCACTATCAAGTCACCTGTGACTAGTGTGTTGGGCATGCTGTTTTGCCTGGGGGCTTTGATTGAGTGGCACACTGTTTTGGAGAGTTAAGTGCCTCGTAATTAGTGTTGTGTTGTGATGGTAGAGTGCATTTCTGCCTTGGAGGTCTCTGCTGTTTGGGTAGATTTTTTATTGAGAGCCTTTGTGAAGGTGGGTGTGTGGTTTGTGTTTTTATGTGAAGGCAGTGCTGGTTTGTGTTCTGGAGGGCTGTGTGTTCTGTGTGGTGTGGTGCAAGTGTTGACCTTCTCCTCTTGACCAGCTGTTCTGGTCTTGGCTGGAGAGTGAGTGGCTTCCAGTTTGGATATACAAGTGCATCTCTCGCAAGTCTGAGTGTTGGGAGGTAATAGGAGAAGTTTGTCAATGTACATGAGGCAGTTGCTACATTGCCTTAGGGATGCCCAAGTTCACCATGTTAATAATCTGTTTAGGCCTTGAACACGAACACACCTCCTGTAGCATCTGCCACTCGTTTGTACCAAAAGCTCTCAGTAGTCATCTGGCAGCCCTAAATCTGTACCTCTAGAACCAGAGGTTAAAACGATCAACAGTACGGATGAATCTGGAATCGGCTGTTGAGGCAGAGCTGTCTAAAGAGAAGGCCAAAGTTTCAAGGCCTACTGCTTCTGCCCCTCCATTGTCAGACACCCTGCCAACCACCGGTTTAGGGACGTCCACTAGAACCGGCGTGTTCAGCGACAACCCTCAAGGAATCTGCTTCCGAAGCACTAGTAGACACTTCCTAGGAAGTTCTTCCAACATTGGCTATGGCCGAGGTCGGGGTGGAACCAGGCTTTACTGGATGCCCTTCCACGGTCCCAGAATCCAAAACCTCACCCTTAGGCCACATCACTGAAACTAGGCCCTCCATATCTGCAAAATCAGCTTTTCTGAAGAGGAAACAGAAGACTAAACACTTGTCTCCTTCTTCTGAGGAGCAACCAGACTGGCACTCCTTCTCCCAGTCCTTGCTGCAAGCCTTTATGGCTCTTAGGCCTTCAGCACCCATGGCTCCTACATAGCAGAGGCTGGCCTGGGGCTGAGGACAGGCAGTCTCCATCCCTCCTACCCACACCCAGGAAGAAGATTCATCTTCCTATGCCTCTTCCTATGAGTCGGTCACGTACTCCTCTCATAAAGCTTCCCCTTTGGGCTACTACTCCCCAGATGAGGAGACTCTGGATGGAGACTCCCCCCTGAGGACATTACCTTTGGGGAAACAATCCCTAAAATGAAGGCATACTTCAAGTGGAATTGTGCAGAAATGACAGATGTCCAAAAAAGGTATTTTGAGTTACTACAGGTGGAATCACGATCCCCTTCGGCTATCCCTCTGTGATTCCGGCCTACCTGAATTCCTGTACATCAGCTTCTAAGACTCCAGAATCACAACCACCAGCTCTCAAGAGACCTGAACAATTTCCTCATAAAACCCCCCTTGGCAGATCCTGCAGTTATTGCAGTGTCCCCTAACAACCAGTCCAGACTCGTACCTTCTTCCTCCCTCTTTCCTTCAGATGAGGACAGCAAAATCATGGGCAGGCTGGGGAAAAAGATATATACCTCTTCCATGCTAGCATATTACGAAACCCACATGGTCAGATATGCCTTAGATTTGGTATCACAAGCTTCCTCGTTACTCTTACCTGTTCTGCAGGCTAGCAATGCAGGTATTGGAATTAGACTCTCAGCACAACATATCACTGCTGGCAGTTTATATTCCATCCAAAACAACCATCAGTCGGATGTCCTCAGCAGATCATTCTCTCTGCATCACGAATGGATGTTGCACAGAGATGTCTTCTTAGACATTGTCCACCAGTGGGGCACACCTCAAATAGATCTATTTGCCTCCCCTTAAAACAGACAGTTACAACTTTTCTGTACCAAGGATCCCTCCCCACAAACTTGGAGACTGAACGCCTTCACCATCTCTTGGAAGGGAATGTTCCTGTTTGCCTTCCCTCCCTTGCCGCTCATTCAGAAGGTCCTAAAAATCAGGAGGGGCAAGCCAAAAGTCTTGCTGGTGGCTCCATATTGGCCAAGGCAGCATTGGCTCCCCTGTCTTCAATCTATTGCCAAGCGCAATCACCACTTGTTGCCTCACAAGGTGAACCAGCTCACACGACAGAAGGGATCTCTAATTCACCCACACCTAGAGATTATCACCCAGAGGGTCAAACAGACAAACTTTTGATCCCCTTCAGACACCGCTACACTGAGGATGTGCTATCTATTCTGCAGGAGGCCAGAAAACCCAATACCAGTAGGTCCTATGTTTCCCAATGGAAAAGGTTCTCCAAGTGGTGTCTCCAAAGGCGTTGGGACCCCTTCCAAGCAGATGTTGCTCTAGTCTTAGCCTATGTGCGTGAGGTCATAAAATCAAACATTTCATATTCATCAGTGAAGGTTCACTTATCTGGCATTTCTGCTTTTTGTCTATGGACCCACCTCTACTTTCAAGATTGAATGTCAAACTATTCTTCAAAGAGGTTCTCCACATTAGGCCACCAAAGAAACGTATTCCTGCACCTTGGGACCTAAACTGTTTGCTGGAAAAACTAACTATTGCTCCCTTTGAGCCCAGCTGGCTCTGTTTCTATGCAGATGTGCACATGAAAAACTGTCCTACTAGTAGCCCACAGCCAGAAGGGTTTCAGAATTACAAGCACTAATGGGATCCCCACACTACACCATCTTCCACAAAGGTAGGGGTGACCCTGTGCACCAATCCCTCCTTCACGCCCAAAGTGGTCAGTGAGCTGTCACTCAGTCTGTTCACTTACCCACCTTCTTTCCTTCACCAAAGAATGAGAGAGGATATTTCACTCCCTTGATGTCCACAGGCAACTAGGGTTCTATTTGGACAAAACCAAAAATGTCAAAGTCCAATCAGTTTTTTGTGTCCTTAAACCCCATGGTCCTGGGCAAGGCAGTGTCCAAACAAACTATTTCCTGCTGGATAAGGAAAACTGTCACCTTCTGCTACTCCCACCATGGGAAACAATTACCTTGTGGGGTCAGGGCACACTACAAGAGCTGTGGCCTCCCTCAAGGGTCTGGACGCAGTTAAGATTCTTGAAGGAGCCACATGGTCCTTAGTGCATACTTTCACCAAACATTACAAATTGGATCATATCTCCAGAGGCAGAGCAAGATTTGCAATGGCAATCCTGCAGTGATTTCTGGAAACTGCTGCTACTTCCACCACCCTTCCTCATCCTTGAGCTGTGGTACTGTGTCCCACAGTACGAATACTGCAATGTGGGAAGAGAAGTAAATAGAATAGTTGTTTAAAATCTTGTCATAACCATAGATGTCCTTCTCTTCCATGTTGCAGTACTCCTTCCCTCCAACCTATCCCCTTCATTACATTTAACCCGTCTAGAGGACATCACTTGGCACCACTTAGACTGTTGTCTAACTGGGCAGTCAGTTCTGAGGTCTGCGCATGCAGACATCACATTTAAGGCCCCTGGTTTATGGCCCTGCATGTGACATCCCATGCACTAGCAGCAACCAGGCTTAAGCTTTTGCATAGGAGCCGATGTTCAGTTTGCCTGAGGCAGAAGATCCCCACAGTCAGAATACTGCAACATGGAACAGAAGGACATCTATGGTTATAGTAAGATTTTACATAACTATTCTTTTATATTTCATTACTACTCTTGGAAGGTCAGTTGTGTCCAAGGCACTGGGTTTGGTTTTAATGTTTCTGGCTGCTGAACTGTCATTGTTATTAAATGTCATAACAAGTACATTAGTTCAATAATGCTTTCTAAAAGATGCATTGTATTGTCAGTGTCTTTTGGGATATCAGATATACTATAGTATGGTATATTCTATTTAACTGATTTGGTAAGTCTGGCAGGACTTGCTTAATAGAGTTATAGAAGGTACAAGGTAATTGGGCCTAGTGACTGTGTTTACACCTTCTTAGAACCCACCCTTAGACATTACCTCATTTTTCAAGGAGCAACACCTGCCCCAGAGGTCTAATGGATAAGACATTTTCTTCCTAAGCCAGTGATTCTGCGTTTCAAGTCTGTAGAGGACTGAGGCACTAAGTTGTTAATGAGCTACATCCTGTGGTGCATGGTTCGATTCCCTCAGCTTTCAGTTAGGGCTGTGTGACCTTGAGCAAGTCACTTAACCACTAAGTGCTTTGTCGCAGTTGAGAGTCTGAACTAGGCCATTTAATGTTTTCTGGACTGCATGCCTAGTAACTATCTGTGAACAACTTAGTCATACCAGGGATGAGTTTATTTATTTCATTTTATTTTACATTTGCATACCAGGAAAGTCTGACTGGGCTGTAATTGCTCGTTTTCAGCAGAGGCCCGGGGAGAAAAGCCCCACATAGTAATTTAATCCACATAATTTGGGGATACCCATTCAGTTGCCTAACTCCTTTTTGAAGGAAGATAGTATATCCTGTTGCTTAGTTTGGAGTGGAAGTTTGTTCCAGAGAAGGGGAAAGCAATGCTTGAAAAATCTGTTTGGTTATTTGCTGAAGATAGGATTGGATACTCTATTGTGGCATTAGTGGGACTGTTTGATTTTTTGGAGAGATTTTTTGGATTCCTAATGGCCCATAAGGGAAGGCATGGATCGCCCTAAGGAGTCAGTAGGACATTAAGTAAAGGGATAGTACTTCTAGACTGTTAGTAGCTCTTGTCTTTTATGCCTGTGATTTTTATTTTTCCTTAGTTAGAAACCTCTGTGGTCTTTCCAGTAGCTTGATATGCCTAGTAAGGTGCATCGGAAAGGTGGCATTGTATTTGATTATAGGTGTGATCAGTGCAGAATATAAAATGGAAGGAACTTGGATCTAGATGAAACACCTTTTGCAATTACCTGCTGTGTCTAAAAAGATTTCGTAACCAGTTTTGCAACATGATAGTCAAAAGCAAGTAATGCATCTACCAATGAACAAGGTCTCTCACCACACTTTAATTTTGAAGTGAGGGTGTTGTCAGTATTATGGATGAAGGGATTGTTTACTAAATGACAGTGATATTTCCCTTTCTGCCATGTAGTTTTAACCCATTCTTTGAGAACTGGTTAACGTGCTAGTTCCATTTAGAGCTTTTCTGTATCAGAGGGGGACTTTGGTATGACACCAGCTTTGCAGTTGTCTACAAAGTTGGCTAGTCAGAGATCTCAATTTGTAATATGCAGACTTGTGAAGTAGATGCAAATAATCGGGTCCCAGCTTAGAGACATGGGGAACACCACTGATCACCTTCATGTTCACTGAGGATGAACCTGGTAACCTCACTGCATGGGTTCTGTCTTTCAGGCAATTTAATGGCCATGTAACAATGTAGGGATCAATTTGGGGCTCATTCAGCTTCAACTTGTTTGTTTTAATGTTCTAATCATGGCACTGTGCACACACAACTCTAAAAGCTAGAATTCTGCATGTAGCATTTTACAGACAGAACACAAAACACAGAATTCTGCAGCTGGAATGTAGCTGTTGTATAGTGTTAGAAGTTTTAGCTTGGTTGAATTTTGCTAAAAGGACAGCATGAAGATTCATTAGACAGGCTGTACCCTTAAAGCTGAACTGGTATTCGTCAAGGCTTGTCAGAATTTTGATGATATAATTTATTGGGTAGTATCATTGTTAATTAGGTGAGATAGGAGCAGAATGGCTTCTGAGAGAACTCATAGACGTATGGAGATAGAGATGAATCCCACATGATTTGAGAATAAATATACTAGTGCCATTGTTCAGGAAAAAAGGGGACATTCACAGCTGTGGGCAGTACAGAGGTAGCAAACTCCTGTCACATTGTGTTAGTTTTGGAGAGTAAGATTATAAACAAATGTGCAGGGTAGTAGAATGTATGATGGGAGATGAGCAGTTTGGATTCAGGTCAGGATTCAGCACAACTGACCCGATGTTTGCAGTGAGACAGATATTTGAGAAGAAGCAAGAAATGAGGAGAGTGTCCAACTTGGGTATTCCTAGACCTGGAGAAAGTATATGACAAGGTCCCAAAAAAAGCTTATTTAGGCAGTCCTGTGGTGGTTTGAAGTCCCAGAAATATTGTTGAAGTTAGTGAAAACTATGCAAACAGTGTTTGGCCTCACAGAGAAGTTCCCAGTGGGAGTGGATGTGCACAGCAAAGAATGGTGGAATGGAATGCAAAACTGAAGGCATATGCGATATAACTGAGTAAAGGTAAGACAGTTGTAATGGCAGCAAATGGGAAAAATCAGAAGAAGCTGAGAACTGAGATAGAAGAGAGAATAGTGGATGAGGTTAACAGCTTCAAGTATTTGAGAGGGATGGCTGAGGCGAAGGGAAGTTTGAATGAAGAGGTTAAAGCTAGAATCAGATGGGCTGCAGCCATCTGGCACAGTGTGTTAGTGTAATGTATGACAGAAGAATGCCAAAGAAGCTGAAAAGTATGGTGTACAAAACATTGATGCGACTAGTGTTGTTCATCCCTTTCTAGTATAGATGACGAACAGACAGGGTAGTTCGTTTATATGCTTTATTACATAGAAACACATCAGGATGGATAGCAGCATTACAAAATATAAACAAACTTGATTAACTGACAGACTACACAGACAGACAAGCTTACATCTCAACTGCTCACTAGAAAATGGCAATCAAGCTCGCACGTGCTTATTATTTATGCACTTGTGCAAGCCCCTAGAAAGATTCTTAAAAGCATACATACACGTTGATCTACATCCTCCCTCTTAAGTAGATTGCCCTCAATGAAATGACATTGAAGTAAGACATGCAACAATATTGACATTGAAAACAAACACAATGTTCATGTCCAAGTTGCTGTTATACCTGTAAAATGGTTTGGAGATGCAACCTGATCTTGTAATATAGTAATCAGAACTGGGTTTAGCAATAGGGACAGTCTTTGGTGAACAACTCGTATCAGGAACAGGGGTGATTACTTGGAACATCCTCTGGAACTGGAACACTGGATAACTCACTCTGAGATCATCTTTCTCCCAGGCTAGGTGCTATGGTATAGGCTCGGACACCGACATCAAATGTTTCCGATTCCACCTAAACTTTAATCCTTGTGATTCCGCTCTGGACATACACCTTTCATGACTCCAGTCCGATCATAACCTTTGTACGTTTGCATTGTCACTGTCTTCTCTTCATGTAATGGACTGAGCAGTTTGCTGGCCTTATCGTAATATGATTTCTGGGATAGGCACTTCTTTAACAGATGGCCTTTCACTGATCTGTTATTCTTAGCACTTGGAACCAATAAACTACTGCTGACTGGTAATGTGGTTCTGGTTTGTCTTGACAGAGGTCTGTGGGCAGGTTAACCAAAATGTTTATCACGAGGAATATTTCTGAGATTCGAGAGATTCAGGAAAGCATCACTATTATCTCGTTTTTGACTTCCCTAGTAACTGTTTCACACTTTGAACTGCATGTTCTGCCAAACTATTTGACTGTGGGTACTCAGGACTACTTGTAACATGGATAAAGTCCCACTCTTCAGGAAATCTTTTGAATTGTTGACTAGTAAACTGTGTACCATTGTCAGAAATAACTTTGCTCGGACTACCGTGGACTGCAAAGTGACGCTTCATCTTAGTAATGACAGTACTGGACGCTAGATTAGGAAGCAGGTCAATCTTGAACCAATTAGGGTAGGTCTACCAACACCAATTAATGTTGACCATCACATTTGAAAATGGCAGTGGCAACTGTTGACCAAGGTAGTTCAGGAATCTGGTTTAGCTGAAGTGGTTCCTTCTGTTGATGTGGCTTTGTACTATTGCATACATAAGATGAAAGTACTGTCTCAGTGTCTTGACATAGAAGGCCAAAATACTAGTCCTCATGCCCTTCTTTTGGTAGAGTTGGTTCCTGGGTGGCCATGATGCAAGATGGCAATATACTCTTGATTGTAATGACTTTGGAACAATGACTTTTGGACCTTTCATGATAATACCATTGTCAGACAAAATCTCATCTCTGTGAGGAAAACGGGTTACACTTCTTGAGGTAAACTGGATTGCTTTGACGGCCCTTCTTGATTAAGTGGTTGAGCTTCTGTAGAACAGGATCTGAGGCTGTATGATTTCTAAGCTTATCAAGACATGTGGAAGAAAAAATTCTCACTTCCATGACTTCAAAATCAAGGTTCTCATTCTCGTGCTGTTCAGTGGTGTACTGGGTGATCTGGATAATGCATCAGCAAGTTAAAGAAGATGTTCATCGTGCATACAGCTGCAGTCATAACAGATGGGTTTTCCTGCCGTCAGGCGGGTCCTCGGTCGGCCGAATTCCAAAGTCTAGGTCCGGCGTTGGTTGTTGTCGCTTCTTCCCTGACGTCAGTGCGACAGGGATATAAAAGAACCAGCCGACGCCATTTTCTTCAGTCTTTCTTGCCGCGCGGTGCCCGAAGCAGAAGCAGTTCACAAGTGCCGGTCGGCCAGCTCCTGAGATTACGAATATCTGCAACCGAAGTCTTCTTGAAAGCTAAGTACCCCGTTGGGGAAACTTTTCTTGCCTCAGACCGATGTCAGACAAAGTTAATAATTGTATTTCATGTGGGAAGCAAATACCGTATAAGGATTTTCATTCCCTCTGCATTCCTTGCTTAGGCCCAGTCCACGACATCTCGGCCTGTCGTTTTTGTACTACATTCAATAAACGCACCATTAAGCGTCGGGCGGAGTTCGCCCAGCACTTTTTTGGCAAAAAATTTAACTACATAATGTCGTCGGATACTCCGACTCCTGTTTTGACTAAAAAACGCAAAGATAAGGACCAACACACGAGGTCCGCGGCCTCTACCGACACCACGCCAAAGCCGACTACAGGTGGTCCAGTTCTCAGCGAGGCGCCTACGCATCCCCTGACTACCGACGACACTTCATTGGCGGTGACTTCTGTACCCGAGGTCGCAGACTCTTCGGCCCACACCCCAACTACAGATACCGAAGCCACTCTTGGCGGTGAAACTCAGAGTTTAGACAGGTCTGCCTCCTCTCAAGGTGTCTTCAGGCCTTCCTCTTCTTTTTCCATCAAGGCTTTCACTAAGTCTAAGACAGCCATGCATTCTAAAAAACAAACCCCACAGGGCCCTTCTCAAGGCCCCATGCCTAAAAAGCAGATGCTCAAAATGGCTGAGGACTTAATTACTCTTATCAGGGGTTATCAGGGGTTCTCAACCCCCCACAGAAAAAGGCCCAGAGTGGAGGAAGAATCCCCCTCCTCGGACCAGGCCTCCATTATTTCAGAACATTCTGATGACCAGGAACATTCATACTCCCCTTTTGAAGATTCTGATGCAGAGGAGTCCATTCCTTCTGTCTCCCCCCCTGAGGATTACTCTTTTGGGGAAACCTTGCGTACCTTGAGGGAACACTTCCATTGGGAAGGCCAAGAGTACTCAAACTCCAAGAAAAGGCTTAGGGATTTTCTCTTGCTCCTTCAGCACAGGCCTCTGGCTATACCTCCTGTCTTAGATATCCTTGATGATGTGTATTCGGAGTCCTGCCTCAAGCCAGATTCTTTGCTTCCAGTCCCAGTCAAGCCTGACGGGTATTACGGGGTTCCTGACTCTCACCAATTCCTATACAAAAGCCATGCGGCTGACCCAGAAACTATCTCACAGGGCCCCAAGGGAATTAAGGCCTCCACTGCTAAAAATCCATTACCTTCAGAGAGGGATTCCAGAGCTTTAGAAAGGTGGGGGAAAAAGGTATACACCTCGGCCACCTTATCCATGAGGGCATTAAACTGCCAGTTCCATATGTTAAAGTACAACAGTTTCTATTATCACAGTTGAGAAACAAAATGTCACCTGAACAACCAGATTTGAAGGAGTTTGCAGGATTTGATACATAGTGCAGAACAAGTAGGTAAACATACCTTGCAATGTGGTTTTGATGCTTTAGAAGCCTCATGTAGAGCTGCTGTTACAGGATCAGTCATACGTAGACATGCTTGGCTTAAAGAGCAAACCTTACCAGATCATGTCAAAGCTAAATTACTGGATGCACCTCTACAAAAAGATGTATTGTTTGGTGTAAAAGTTGAGGAGGTACTAAAGAAAATGGAGGAAAAGGCAAAATCAATGCAAACAGTGAAAGATTTCCTACAGGTACAACCTCCATGTTTCAGTAGAAATTGACCTTCAAAAAATTGGTCCTTTCCAGCCACTGACAGACCCCAAAGAGGTAGATACAGGCACCTGAGGGGGTAGAGGGCAATCTCAAGGATCATTTAGAGGCAGACAATGGCAAGCACCTACCCAAAGAGGTAGTGAGGATAGTTCACAGCCATTCAGAAAGCAGAACCAATGACTTTCCCCTTTGCATGCCAAGCAAGGCTCAAATGGCAGCACCTTTAGGCGGGAAACTGGCACTATTTTCAAAAAATTGGCATATTGTCACAAAAGACAAATGGATCCTGGACATTATAGACAGAGGCTACAGATTCCACTTTCACACCCTTCCAAAAATGAGAGGCATGCCAAACCTGCCACACAATCAAAGGGCAGAGGCACAAAAACAAATTTCAGATCACATGGACATGAAGGCTATTCAAGAGGTACCTGCACAAGAACAGGGTCAAGGTTTTTATTCCAGACTATTCCTGGTACCAAGGAAGGGCAAAGATTGGAGACCTATTTTGGACCTATCCATCCTAAACACTTTTTTACTTGTGCCAAAATTCAAGATGCTCACATTACAGCAGCTTCTTCCCATGCTGGGCAAGGAGTCTTGGCTGGTAACATTGGACCTCAAGGAGGCATACCTGCATGTCCCAATCAGACAAGATTGCAGAAGATACCTCAGATTTCTTGCAGGTTCAAACATTATCAATTCTCTGCATTGCCCTTTGGCTTATCTACTGCGCCCAGAGTGTTCACGAAATGCCTGGCATCAGTTATTGCCTACTGCAGACTACAGGGGATACAAATATACCCATATCTGGACGACTGCCTGATCCAAGCGGACAGCAAGCACATACTTCTGAAACATCTGGCTTTTGTAATAAGGTTGTTGAATTCCCTGGGATACACAGTCAACAAAAAGAAATCAAGGCTACTACCATCTCAAACAATAATTTTCCTGGGTGCCAACTTGGATACAAGCACCCAGATGGCCTACCTCACGCCAGAGATACGAGGGCAACTAACTCAATACTTCAGAAAAATGGCAACTTTCACCAGGCTGACTGCAAGGAAAATTTTGCAGGCTCTGGGATTCATGGCATCTTGCATCCTACTAATCCCATGTGCAAAGCTGCATATGAGGAAACTTCAATGGTACCTGAAAAACCTATGGTCTCAGCACAGCCACAGCTTGGAAACAATAATACCACTAATTCCATGTCTTCAAAAGGAATTTCTGTGGTGGGCTCAAGCATGCCAAAGAAACACAGGTCTCCCATTCTGCAAGCCTCAAGCAAGCCAAATCATCACAACAGACGCCTCGGATTACGCCTGGGGGGCGCACATGACAAATCGGTGCATTCAGGGCAGATGGTCCCAAAAGGAAAAGCACCTACACATCAATCAAAAGGAAATGCTAGCAGTAATAAATGCTATTATAGCTTTCAAAGACCTGCTGCATCCAGGCCAGCTATTGATAAGGACAGACAACACCACAGTAATATGGTAGATAAACAAACTGGGAGGAACTCATTCATACCCCCTATGCAGGCTAGCCATGTCTCTTTGGAACATGGCTCTAGAACTGCAAATCGAGCTTCAAGCACAGTTCCTGCCAGGCAAGTAAAACACACTGGCAGACAACCTAAGCAGAAATATGACAGATCCACATGAATGGAAGTTGCATCCTCAAGTTTTTTCAAAGATAATTCAAGCATGGGGAAGGCCAGACATAGATCTCTTTGCCTCCCACAGGAATCACCAATTGGCAAAATTCTGCTCAAGGACCTTTCATCCTCACCCCTGGAAAGTAGACGCACTCTCTTTCAGTTGGACAACAATGACAGTCTATGCCTTTCCACCTCTTCCTCTGCTCCCCAAAGTTCTATTAAAAACCAGAGCAGACAGACCACAGATGATTCTCATCGCTCCAGACTGGCCAAGGCAACACTGGTACCCACTCCTGAGGAGCCTGACGCATTCCCCACCATGGATCCTGCCTCTAATGCCTGTTCTACTGACTCAGCACAAATTCAAAACTCTTCACAGTCAGCTGAAAACACTCAGTCTAGCCGCATGGAAGATTCCTTAAAATCACAACAGACCCTACTCTCCAAGGAGGTACAGGATGTCATTTTGGAGGCCAGAAGACCTTCTACTAGAAAAGCCTACTCTGCCAAATGGAAATGGTTTTGTGCTTGGAATGAGAAAAAGGGCCAGAATATTGAATTTACCTCAAATATTACAGTACTTAGCTGAGATGCTAAGCAGTGGACTTTCATTCTCTTCCATCAAAATCCATGCCTCAGCCATTTCTGCAGAATACAACACTGAACCTCCTCTATTCTCTCACCCCCTCTTAAGACAGTTCCTCAGAGGGGCTAAGAATATTAAACCCCCAAGGAAACAACCAGTGCCTGCTTGGGATCTCAATTTCATTCTAGAGAAACTGACTTTGCCTCCTTTCGAGCCAGCTGCCTCATCAGAACTACAATATTTGTCCTGGAAAACAGCCTTCCTGCTGGCTATCACCTCAGCTCGCAGGGTTTCTGAACTGCAAGCCCTCATGGCTGTGCAACCTTTCATCATTTTCCATCAGGACAGAGTTTCCTTATGAACCAACCCTTCCTTTATGCCTAAGGTAGTATCCAGGGTAGCCTTGAATCAGGCTATCCACTTACCTACCTTTTACCCCAATCCTCAAAACAAAGGGGAGAGGCTACTACATTCTTTGGACATTCACAGGCAACTACGCTATTATTTGGACAGAACAAAGCCTTTCAGAAAATCAGAGCAACTCTTTGTGTCCTATGCTACAGGGGCTCAAGGGAAGCCCATTTCCAAACAGACAATCTCAAAGTGGATAGCCCACTGCATATGCTTTTGTTACTCTCTTCATGGTAAAACTGTACCTGCAGGCATAAGGTCTCACTCCACTAGGGCCACAGCTACCTCTGCAGCTTTCCTCAGTGGGGTTCCTACCAAAGATATTTTGGAAACTGCCACCTGGAGTTCTGTGCATACCTTCTCCAAGCACCATCACCTGCCTTTATACTCCAAATCTAGAGCAGGTTTTGCCACTGCAGTTTTGCAGGGCATCCTAGCTCCTCCTAGTTCCACCTAGTGCCTACCACCCTTATTTTAGCTTTGGAATTCTACCCATCTGTTATGACTGCAGCTGTATGCACGATGAACATAGTACAGTTTTGTACCTACCAATGTTCGAGTGCTAATACAGCTGCAGTCCAAGTTCCCCTCCCTCCTTCCCCTCTGGAACAGGCCTAATGGCTAACACCTCCTCATACAACCTGATTGGGGTTTTCTTTTATGGTGTATTTGCTTGCAACTACTGTTTTGTGATTATACTACATTGCATTGTTGCATAAATTTATGTATTGCCTTCCTTCTGGGGGCACCTGACATCTGGGGCAAGAAAAACTGAAGAAAATGGCGTCGGCTGGTTCTTTTATACCCCTGTCGCACTGACGTCAGGGAAGAAGCGACGACAACCGACGCCGGACCTAGACTTTGGAATTCGGCCGACCGAGGACCCGCCTGACGGCAGGAAAACCCATCTGTTATGACTGCAACTGTATTAGCACTCGAACATCTACATTTATGGTAGGTACAAAACTGTACTTTTGCCTTTTGTGTAAACAAGATAGGAATTGTACTGCAATCTCAACATCATACGTTGCAATCTGGCTGGAGCTGTATGCATAGGCTTTCTCAAAATAGTGACTAGGAGTTGGTGGTCTGTTTCAATCTGGATAGGTCTACCATAAATTTATTTTTATTTATTATTATTTATTTATTTTATTTTACATTTGATGACTGGGGAAAGTCCGACTGGACGCAGGTCCATTTTCAGCAGAAGCCCGGGGAGAAAAGCTCCACATATAAAATATAAACAGAAAAGTAGTACATTCCCATACAATCATATTGGAACATATTTAACATTTTTACATAGGTGAAGTATAACAAAAAACCTTCTGAATAATATTGTTTGGAAAAATAAGTAATTTAAAAACTTTGTTAAGAATGAAGTAGTTAATAGATAAGTGGTGAAGGTTCTGCAGAATCATAGCAGTACTGAAAGGAAAGTGAGTTAATGTGGGGGGTGGTCACAAGGGCACAGCCAATTGGTAGAATAGTGGGTGTTAAGTAGTTTTTTGAATAATGAGACAGAGCTGGTAGAAGTTATGTGCTTTGGGAGTGAGTTCCAAAATTTAGTTGTTGTACAAGCAGAGAGAGCTTTGCCTGCTGCATTCTTGTGTTGACGACAGTTGTGAGATTTTGGTCTATAGATCTTAAGGTACGGGTGGTGGTGTAGGGCTGTATTAGCTCCTGTAGCACTGGAGTTTTGTCAGGGTGGTAGTACAGTTTATGGGCTATGAAGAGTTGTGTAATTAGTAGTAGTTGAGGCAACTCAAGCCAGTTGAGCTGTTTGAGAGAGAGACAGTGATGGGATCTATATGAGGCGCCAGTGGCAAACTTAGCAATCTTGTTATAGCAAGATGCCATTTTGTTTTGTTCACTTCGGTGAAGATTAGTCAGGATTGGGGAGGCGTACAGTAGGGTGGATAACAAGTGAGTTCTTGCGACAGCGGCTTTGGTATAGCTGGTCATGAATTGCCTGTTCCTATATAGGATACCCAGTTTTTTGTTTACTTTTTTGATTTTGTGCTATGTGTATGTCAAATTTGAGATTGTTGTCAATTACTACTCCTAGGAGTTTGGTGTGTGCTGTTGGGGTGATAAATATAATCATGGAACTTTGAGCATGCAAACACAATTGCTAAGAGTTCTTTCTCTATCTGCTTATATTGCATTTCACTTTGGGTAAGAGTTCTGGGCGCATAGGCAACTGGTTGACCCTCTTGAAGAATGACTATGCCAAGACGAAATTTCAAAGCATCACAGGAAAGACTAACTGGCTTGCAAACATCATAGTATGTGAGAGTTGGTGGACTGGCAGTTCTGTGTTTCAAGACATGAAATTCTCTTTGTTGCTGTTCTAACCAGGACCAGGATACATCTTTTCATGTCAGCTCTCTAAGCAGTGCTGCTAGTTGGCTCAAGTCTGGAATGAAGTTATCTAGATAGTTAACGATGCCATAAAAATGACAGAGGAAAAGTAGAAAAGGAGACTAGTAATGGAGAAGTTAAAGAAATAGAAACTGAGGTTATGGAGTACCTGTGAAGTGAAGAATTCAGTGCAGAAAATTTAATTCAGAAAGCAACCACAACAGGATAGAGCAATGGGCATCCAGATTAAGGGGAAACCAGTGGAATGGGAAGCAATTGGTCAAGTGCCATATGAAGATATTTTGGCGCCTTCCACAGAAAACCAGTATAAACATTTGCTTGAAGCTGGACAACAAGAGAAGGAACAGGAAACTGTGGACACTCTGAAGCAGTCAATGTTGAAGAGAGATAGGCCAGTTAGTTCCCATATGAGAGAGCAACAGATGGCACAGGATGAAATTGAAAAGTGTGTGCCACCGGAAGATGCCATAGAACTTTCTATAGAATGCCCACAGGAAATGGAAAACAAAAAAATGTGCCCTCAGTTTAGAAGAAAATGAGCTAAGAGAAGAGTCGCTTGATTTAGTAGAGATAGACATATTAAGATCAATGAAGGAGATAGACTGTAGAAGATCTATAAAACCCAAAAAGTCAGAAGTTTGATAAAACAAATGAACACAGTGAGTAGGACTGTCCATAGAGATTCATGCGATATAACAGAAGTAAACAGGATATATTACTGTGCAGCTAAATTAATAACTGATAAAGTTCTACCACAAGAACACAGGGTAGTGAGAGAAAGGAAGGGGAGAAATCTAATACCATCATGGAAGTATCGAATAGAGAAAACTATAAAGTAACTAAGACAAGAAGTGTCACTGTTAGAAGAGTGTAGAAAAGGGAACATATCAACAAAAATACTTAGAAAGACGTGATAAAAGCAATGTGCAGTATTAGAACAGTTCAGGATCTATTATGCACTATCACAAATTAAAAATCTCAGCACTGGCAGAAATCTTAGAAGATATGCAGATAAATATAAAGGAAAAGTACAAAATAAGCAATTTATTGATGACCCAAAAAAGTTTTATAGAGAATTGGGAAATAAGGTAAAAGGAATTTAAAGACCGAAGAAGAAATAGATGATTTTGTGCAAGTATTTATGAAGATCCTGTGGAATATAACAAAGGTGCTAAATTGATAGAAGTGGCAAAAGAAAGAATAAGAAGTTTAAAGGTACAGGATATGAAATGGGATGAAGTAACAGCCAGAGAGATTGAAACAAAGTTAAGAAAAGCATCTAACTAGAAAACCCCAGGCCTAGATGCAGAACCTAACTTCTGGCTAAAAGTATTAACATTTTTGTACAAAGATTTAGCCATAAGTAAGAACTATTTATATGTACACCTCGAACAGACACCAGTGTGGTTAACAGGAAAAACCATGCTTCTACTTAAGACTGAACCTGCAAGCTACTCTAGAAATTATAGACCGATAACTTGACTTCCGACGGAGTATAAACCATACACTGGAATTGATGCTGACAGAGTTTAGTCATTTAGAAGAAAACTCAATTATGGCAATAGAACAAAATGGCAATAAAAGAAAGTCATATGGAACAAAGGATCCTTTGTTGTTAAATAGTCATAGTGGAGAACTGTAAAAAGGGGAAGAATCTAAGTATGGCATGGATTGACTACAAAAAAAGATGCAATGAGTGTGTAGAAGACAAAAAATGTCACTGTCTGTGCTCAAGTTGACATGATACTGGGTCTCTGCTTTCTAAAATAATTTAAGTAAAACCCCACCTATTTTAGAAATTATTTATAAAGCAGGTAGGATTTTATTTTACCAGTACAAGAATTTTAGATGCCTTTCTATTTTTTTTTTTCTTGATTTTTCTGATGTTCATCGTGTTTCACTGTTGCAGTCATTACACTTGGGTTATCCTGCTGGCAGGCTACCTGCAGTCAGCCTAAATTCCAAAGTCTTGGTCCGGTGTCCGTTGCTGTCGCCTCTTCCCTGACGTCAGTGCGCCAGAGGTATAAAAGATGCAGCCGACACCATTTTCTTCAGTCTTTCATGCCGCGCGGTGCCCAAAGCAAAAACAGTTCGCAAGTGCCAGTCGGCCGACTCCTGAGATTTTCGAAATTGAATTTCAGATCCGAAGTCTTCTATAAAGCTAAGTACCCCATTGGGGAAACTTTTTTTCTTGCTCCAGACCGATGTCAGAAAAAGTTAACAATTGTATTTCTTGTGGGAAGCAAATACCTCATAAGGATTTTCACTCTTACTATATTCCTTGCCTAGACCCTGACCACGACGTTGCTAGTTGTCGGTTTTGTGCTAGATTTAACCAACGCACTATTAAGCGTTGGTACGATTTTGCTTTTCATTACTTTGGCAGAAGGTTTAACTACATAATGCCATCAAAACAGCCGACTACCGGAGTTCATAAAAAGCACAAGGAAAAAGAAAAAGACAGGCATCCAAGGTCCAAAACCGACGATGAAGCCTCTTCTAGGCCAGTCGCCGGTTCTCAGTGAGGCGCTTTTGCAGCCCCTGACACCCGCTACTTCAGAGCCACAGGCCGCCTCCGACTCCCACGTGGAGACAGCTAGGCCTCTGGATACTCAAGGTATTGGGCCTTCGGAAACTAATCCCTCAGATGGGTCTGGAGCCGCTGAGCAGGCATCTGCTTCTGAGGGTGTTTTCAAACCTTCACAGCTTTATATCAAGCCAACTTCAGCATCAAAGACAAAGACCAAAACAGTTTTAAAGACAAGGAAACAAGTACAGCACTCTCCAGGACAGACTTCCATGCCTAAGAAACAGATGCTCAAAATGGCCGAAGACCTAATGACTTTAATCAGGGGTTCCCATCCCCCTCCTGATAAGAGGCCTAGGCAAGACACTGAATATGATTCCCCTGATCAGGTCTCCATTTCCTCTGACTCCTCTTCAGAACAGGGATACTCTTCCTCCCTATGAGGATTCTCATGCTGAAGAATCTATTCCTTCAGCTTCTCCTCCTGAGGATTACTCATTTGGGGAAACCTTGCATAGCATGAGCGAGCATTTCCACTGGGAGAGCCAAGATTATTCAGATTCTAAGAAAAGGCTCAGAGACTTTCTTTTACTACCTCAGCACAGACCTCTTGCTATTCCTCCTGTTCTAGACATTATAGATTGTATTTTCTGAGTCTGGCCTGTCTCCCGACTCTTTACCTCCTGCACCTGTTAAGCCAGACAGTTACTACAGGATTCCAGATTCTCATAAATTTCTATATAAAAACCCTGCTGCTGAACCAGAAACTATTTCACAGGGTCCCAAAGGGGTCAAGGCTGCTACTGCAAAAAACCCTGTCCCCTCAGATAGAGATTCTAGGGCACTGGACAGATGGGGAAAAAGTTTACACTTCTGCTACCTTGGCTGTAAGGGCTTTAAATTGTCAGTTTCATATGCTTAAATATCAGCAATATTTAATGTCACTGTTAAAACAGAAAATGTTGACAAATTCTGAATGTGCTGAGAACAAGGAATTGCAGGATTTATTGCATGCAGCTGAACAAGTGGGAAAACATACTTTGCAATGTGGTTATGATTCACTGGAGGCCTCTTGCAGGGCCGCTTTAACAGGCTCTGTCATTAGAAGGCATGCTTGGTTAAAGGAACAGACTCTGCCTAATCATGTTAAAGCAAAATTACTGGATGCTGCATCACAGCAAGATACTTTGTTTGGTGTTGAGGCAGAAGAGGTGTTGAAGAAAATGGAGGATAAAGCTAAATCTATGCAGACAGTGAAGGATTTCTTACAGGTGCAGCCACCCAGATTTAGCAGGAACTGGCTTTCTAAGAATGGGTCCTTTCCCATGTCAGACAGGCCACAAAGAGGCAGATATAGATGCCCTAGAGGCAGACAACAGCCCCAGGGCTCATACAGGCCCAAACAGTGGGGCGCTTCTACCTCCAAAAGCAGAGAAGACAAATCACAGCCATATAGGAAACAGTCCCAATGACTTCCCTCTGCCAAGCATTTATCTTTTGGCAGCACCCTTAGGGGGAAAGCTAGCACTTTTTTCACAAAAGTGGCGCATGATTACCCAGGATAAATGGGTCTTAAATATAGTCTCTCAGGGCTACAGGTTCCACTTTCACACCCTTCCAAAGGCAAAAGGTATGCCAGACCTGCCACACAATCAATGGGCAGAGGCACAAAACCAAGTTTCATCTCTCATGGACATGAGGGCTATTCAGCCAGTGCCACAACAAGAGCAGGGACAAGGATTTTACTCAAGACTTTTCCTAGTACCAAGAAAGGACAAAGCATGGTGACAGATTCTGGACCTGTCTATTCTAAATACTTTTCTGGACGTTCCGAAATTCAAAATGTTGACTCTGCAGCAGCTTCTGCCCATGCTGGACAAAAAGGCTTGACTTGTAACTTTGGACCTCAAAGAGCCATACCTGCATGTCCCAATCAGACAGTCTTGCTGAAGATACCTCAGATTCATAGCTGACTCAATGCACTACCAATTCTCTGCACTGCCTTTGGCTTATCTACTGCACCCAGGGTCTTCACAAAATGCCTGGCACCAATAATTGCATTTTGCAGACAAAGAGTAATTCGAATATATCCCTACTTGATGACTGCCTTAATCAAGCAGAGGCCAAAGACATTCTACTAAAGCATCTGGCATTTGTAAAAAGATTACTAATTTGCCTAGGGTACACAGTAAACAAAAATAAATCAAAACTAGTACCCTCTCAAGAGATAATATTCCTTGGTGCAAGCTTAAATATAACTGCCCAGATGGCTTATCTCACGCCAGATAAACAAAGGCAACTGACTTCTTACCTCGATAGCATGGCAACAAAGGCCCAGTTATCTGCAAGAAAAATTCTGCAGGCTCTGGGCTACATGGCCTCCTGCATTCTGCTAATTCCATATGCAGGACTGCATATGAGGAAACTACAATGGTACCTAAAAAGTGTTTGAACTCAACAATGCCACAGCCTGGAATCTTTTTAATTTCGCTCATTCCCTGCCTGCAACAAGAGTTTTGATGGTGGGCACAGGCCTGTCACCACAACAAGGGACAGCCATTCACTTTGCCCACAGCCAGCCAAACACTAACAACAGATGCATCAGATTATGCCTGGGGGGGCCACATGGCAGGAAAATGTATTCATGGCCCCCCAAGCCAAAGGCATCTACACATCAATCAAAAAGAGAGATGCTAGCAGTACAAAATGCCCTGACCGCCTTCAAGGACCTACTTCATCCAGGACAGCTGCTGATAAAGATGGACAGCTTCACTGTCATGTGGTACATAAACAAGCAGGGGGGCACACATTCTACCCCCTCTGCAGACAAGCCATGATTTTGTGGAACAGAGCATTGACTTACCCAAGTATACCTGCAAGCACAATTCCTGCCAGGAAAAACAAATGCTCTGGCAGACGAACTAAGCAGAAACCTCATTGACCCTCACAAGTGGAAACTAGATCCACAAATCTTCAGCATGATAACAAGGAAATGGGGACGCCCAGACATAGATCTTTTTGCCTCCCCTCACAACTGCCAACTTCAGAGATTCTGGACAAGGACTTATCACAAACAAGCAAGGAAAGTGGATGCTCTGTCATTCAGCTTGAACAACCTTACAGTATATGCCTTTCCTGCACTGCCTCTCCTCCCCAAGGTACTCCTGAAGATCAGACAAGAGAAGCCACAAATGATACTGATTGCCCTAGATTGGCCACGCCAACACTGGTACCCAATCCTGAGGAGCTTGTCCCAAGGCCCAGCCTGGACATTGCCTCATATTCCTCAATTACTGACGCAACAAAACAATCAGATCCTGCACAGCCAACTGAGAACTCTAGATCTAGCTGCATGGCTGATACTTTAACTATTCAGAATACACCTCTCTCTAAAGCGGTTATGAATGTTATTTTGGAGGCCAGGAGGCCCAGCACCAGAAAATCTTATGCAGAAAAATGGAAGAGATTCTGTGCTTGGAACCAGGCACAAGGAATTGACACGCTTCTTCCAAATATTCCTCAGATTTTACAATATCTAACTGAGATGCTGGACAAAGGCCTATCCTTCTCATCAATTAAGATCCATGTCTCTGCCACCTCAGCTCATTACAATACAGACCCACCTATTTTTTCATATCCATTGCTTAGGCAGTTCCTCAGGGGGGCCAAAAACATAATACCTCCAAGGAGAGCACCAATACCTGCATGGGACCTCAATTTTGTCTTGGAAAAACTCACACTGCTTCCTTTTCAGCCAGCCAATACAGCTGAGATAAAATTCTTAACATGGAAAACAGCTCTGCTCCTAGCAATAACTTCAGCAAGAAGAGTCTCAGAGTTACAGGCATTAATGGCTGTGGAACCTTTTATTATCTTCCATCCGGAAAGGGTTTCTCTAAGGACAACCCAACATTTATGCCTAAGGTAGTGTCCAGTGTGGCTCTCAACCATACCATTCATTTGCCTACTTTTTACCCAAACCCACAGAATAAAGGGGAGAGACTTCTGCATTCTTTGGACATACACAGACAGCTACGCTTCCACTTGGACAAAACTAAAGCTTTCAGACAGACTGAGCAACTTTTAGTGGTATATGCTGCAGGATCACAAGGAAAGGCTTTCTCAAAGCAGACTATTTCAAAATGGATAGGACACTGCATTCGTTTCTGCTATTCACAACATGGTAAATCAGTGCCTAAGGGCATCAGACCACATTCTACCAGGGCAGCAGCCACCTCAGCAGCCTTCCTCAGAGGAGTACCAACCAAGGATATTTTGGAGGCTGCAACTTGGACTTCTGTGCACACTTTTACTAAGCACTACCACTTGCCTCTTTACTCTAAATCCAGAGCAGGCTTTGCCACTGCAGTCTTGCAGGGCCTTATAGCCACTCCTAATTCCATTTAGACCTAGCCCCCAACCTCAGCTTTGGGTTTCAACTCAAGTGTAATGACTGCAACAGTGAAATACGATGAACATAGTACAGTTGTGTACCTACCATAAATGTAGATGTTCGAGTGTATTCACTGTTGCAGTCCAGGTTACCCACCCACCATCCCCCTTTCTTTGCTGGGACTTATCTGTACTTCTCTATCCTATACAACCTATGTGGTGTATTTGCTTGTAGATGATGGTATTGTTTATTTTAGTGCATGCTTTTATAAGCAATGTTTTTAGCCTACCGTTTTGGGGGCACCTGACATCTGGGGCAAGAAAAACTGAAGAAAATGGCGTTGGCTGCATCTTTTATACCCCTGGCGCACTGATGTCAGGGAAGAGGCGACAGTAACCGACACCGGACCAAGACTTTGGAATTCAGGCCGACTGCGGGTAGCCTGCCAGCAGGATAACCCAAGTGTAACGACTGCAACAGTGAATACACTCGGAACATCTACATTTATGGTAGGTACACAACTGTACTTTCTGCTCCCTGACGTCATAAGCCCATTTGCTTCATCCTTCCTCCCATACACCAGGGCATGGGGTGAGGAGTGCAGGAGTAGATGGTCACAGCAGTCACTCTGCAGAGAGTTTGAAGGTTTTGCAAGCCAGATGACACATGTATACTTACATGTGAATACCTTCATTTACAGCATGGGAGCAGTCGGGCGGATGTCCTTCAAGGATGCATCTGCAGTCATCACATATGGGTTGTCCTGCCTCAGGCAGCCATTCGGTCGGCCGGATTCCAAAGTCTGGGTCTGGCCTCGGCTGATGTCGCACTTTCCCCGACGTCAGAGCGCCTGGGGTATAAAAGCATCAGCCGATGCCATCTTCCTAAGTCTTTCTTGCAGCGTGGTGCCCGAAGCAGAAGCAGTTCGCAAGTGCCGGTCGGTCAGCTCCTGTGATTCAGCTACCGAAGACTTTGAAAAAGCTAAGTACCCCGTTGGGGACTCTTTCTTGCCTCAGCCGATGTCAGATAAAGTTAATAATTGTTTAACCTGTGGGAAACAAATACCTCATAAGGATTTCCACTCTTACTGCCTCCCCTGCTTAGGCCCAGACCACGACGTCTCGGCCTGTTCAGCCTGTGCTTCCTTCAACCGACGAACTCTTAGACGTTGGTCGGAGTTTGCAGAGTAGTTTTTTGGGGCTAGTTTTGCTTATATATTGTTTAGTCAAAAAACGGAAGGGCAAGGACCGACGCACGTGGACCGCGGTTTCGGCTGAAACCTCGGTCAGGCCTACCGTGAGTGTCTCGGTTTCGGCTGAAACCAAGTCCTTGGTACTTCCTACTACCGAAACCGCACAACCGACTACCTCGGCTCTGGAGGCCCCGGCCGAGTCGGTCATTGAATTACCTACTGATACCGGTGTCCAGGAACCTTCCGACACCATTACTTTAGATAAGTCTACTCCTGCACGTGGTGCAGCCAGACCCCCTGCTTCCATGTCCATTAAGGCTTTCTCTAGGGCTAAGGCTGCTAAACTTTCTAAAGCTTTGCCTCCCAGAGTTACCTCTCGGAGACCTTCTTCTAGCTCTCAGATTCTTACCCTAGCAGAGGATCTGATTTCATTAATTAGGGGCTCTCAACCTCCTCCAGACAAAAGGCCCAGGGTTGAGCCCTCTGATCCACAGTCCTCAGATGAGTCCACGGATGGCTCTGCTCTGTCAGACCACCAGGAGGAGGCTTATTTGGCCTACGAGGATTCTGATGCTGAAGAATCTATTCCCTCAGCCTCCCCTCCTGAAGAGTTTTCATTTGGAGAAACATTACACACTATGAGAGAACACTTTCAATGGCAGGGTCAGGAATTCTCTGATTCCAGAAAGAGATTAAGGACCTTTTTACATTTACCTCAGCACAGGCCCTTAGCTATGCCTCCTGTTTTGAATGTAATTGATGATGTTTACTCAGATGCTTGTACTGCCCCTGACTCTCTGCCTCCGGCTCCTGCCAAACCTGATAGGTACTACAGGGTCCCGGACTCTCATTTTCACCTGTACAAGGCCTATTCTGCTGACCCAGAAACTATCTCCCAGGGCCCTAAAGGGGTTGCAGCTGCCGCTGCTAAAAATCCCCTACCCTCCTGAAAGGGAGTCCAGAGCATTGGAGAGATGGGGTAAGAAAGTGTACACTTCTGCAACTCTTTCCATGAGGGCATTAAACTGTCAATTCCATATGATACAGTATCAAGAGTATTTACTAGATGAATTGCATAAGAAACTGTCCTCTTCTGAACCCCTTGATCGTAAATCCCTTCAGTATCTGGTGCATAATTCCCAGCAGGTCAGTAATCATTTCTTGCAGTGTGGTTATGATGCATTGGAAGCTTCATGTAGATCAGCTATGACAGGTGCAGTTATACGTAGGCATGCATGGCTGAAGGAACAATCTCTGCCAGACCATGTTAAAGCTAAGCTTTTGGATGCTCCTATGGAAAAGCAAAAATTATTTGGTTCCACGGCTCAAGAGGTTTTAAAGAAATTTGAAGAAAAGGCAAAATCTGTGCAAACAGTTAAGGACTTTCTGCAAGTCCAACCACCGAGATTCAGCAGAAATTGGCCTACTAAGAATTGGTCCTTTCCGGACTCAGACAGATCTCAAAGAGGCAGGAATAGACGTGCCAGAGGTAGAGGGCAAGCTAGAGGCTCCTACAGAGGCCGTCAGTGGCAGCCTCCCAACCAGAGAGGTAGTGCAGGAAGTACAACTGCTACACCAGGACAGACTCAATGACTATTTTGACTCCGCCGACCAGGGCTTAATTAGAAGCACCTTTGGGCAGAAAACTTTCTTTATTCTCAAAAAATTGGCACAGCATTACAGGGGACACATGGACACTACAAATAATAGACAAAGGATACAGGTTCCATTTCTACTCTTTGCCAAAAAGAAAAGGCATGCCAAACCTGCCACCAAATCAGAGGGCAGAGGCTTTGAAGCAAATTACCAACTTACTGCAAATGAAAGCCATAGAAAAGGTACCTCTTTCAGAACAAGGCCAGGGGTTTTACTCAAGATTATTCCTTGTTCCAAGAAAACAAAATCAATGGAGGCCTATTCTCAATTTGTCCGCACTGAATACGTACCTCATTGTGCCAAAATTCAAAATGCTGACTCTACAGCAACTCCTTCCCATGCTGGGCAAGGGGTCTTGGCTGGTGACTCTAGACCTCAAGGAGGCATACCTGCATGTCCCTATTCAACAAAGCTGCAGAAGAAACCTCAGATTTCTTGCAGGGCCAGAGCATTATCAATTCTCAGCATTGCCCTTTGGCTTATCTACTGCGCCCAGAGTATTCACAAAATGCCTGGCATCAGTAATTGCACACTGCAGACTTCAGGGGATTCAAATCTACCCTTATCTGGACGACTGCCTAATACAAGCGGACAGCAAGCAAACTTTGTTAAAGGACTTGGACTATGCCATTCACTTGTTACAGGCCTTGGGATATACAGTCAACATCCACAAATCAAGACTGGTTCCATCCCAAAGAATAACATTCCTGGGGGCGGATCTAGACACAACCACCCAGATGGCTTTTCTCACAGAAGAAAAACAAGAACAGCTACCAGTTTACTTTCAGAATCTCACAAGACAAACTCAGATGACTGCAAGGAAAATCCTGCAGGCCCTGGGTTACATGGCATCTTGCATTCTTCTGATCCCACAAGCAAGGCTTCATATGAGGAAATTACAATGGTACCTAAGAAGTTTATGGACTCAGCACAGTCACAGCTTAGAAGCTCTGATTCCACTCATTCCTTGCCTTCAAAAGGAATTCCAGTGGTGGGCTCAAGCCTGCCAGTTGAACAGCGGGCTGCCCTTCAGCAAGCCAAGAGCCAACCAAACCATCACCACGGACGCTTCAGACCAAGGCTGGGGAGCGCACTTGGAGGACAGATGTATACAAGGGCTATGGTCGCAAAGAGAGCTGTACATGCACATAAACCAAAAGGAATTGCTGGCAGTGATACACGCAATCGAGGCCTTCAAACCTTTCCTTCACCAAGGCCACCTGCTCATAAGGACAGATAACACCACAGTTATGTGGTACATAAACAAGCAAGGAGGCACCCATTCCTACCCTCTTTGCAGACTGACAATGAACCTATGGGAACTGGCATTGAAACTTAACATACTGCTACAGTCCCAATTCGTGCCAGGGAAAGACAATACACTGGCAGACAGCTTAAGCAGAACTACCATGGATGCACACGAGTGGATGCTGCACCCAGACATCTTCTTGCAAATCACACAATCATGGGGAAGGCCGGAAATAGACTTGTTTGCTTCCCCCCTAAATCAACTGAAGAAATTCTGCTCAAGGACATACCACCCACAAGCTTGGAAAGTGGACGCTCTCTCTTTCAGCTGGAAAGCTCTAACAGTGTATGCATTCCCACCTCTTCCACTAATGACCAAGGTCCTACTGAAGATCAGCACAGAGCAGCCCAGAGTAATCCTGATAGCCCCCAACTGGCCAAGACAGCACTGGTACCCACTGTTAAAGAGCTTGTCACAGACAAAACCATGGCCTCTCCCCTTATGGCCACTTCTACTGACGCAGCACAATTTCAGGACTCTACACTCCAACCTGAAAACCTTGCAGCTAACTGCCTGGAGAATACCATGACTCCCACTCAGGATATCCTATCCCAGAGAGTGAAGGATATTATTATGGAAGCCCGCCGACCTTCCACAAGGAAGGCATACACAGCAAAATGGAAAAGATTTCACACCTGGAACACAGCAAAGGGCCTAGATGTGACTGTGATGAATATGGCATACATATTGGAATACTTGGCAGAATTGTCCCACAGTGGCCTGTCTTACTCTTCCATCAAGATACATGCCTCAGCAATTTCAGCAGAATACAATCTAAATCCACCTGTCTTCTCTCACCCTCTACTAAGACAGGTTTCTAAGAGGAATCAAAAACAATAATCCTCCAAGGAAACCACCTTTACCTACTTGGGACCTGAATTTTGTGTTGGAAAAACTAACACTTCCTCCCTTCGAACCAGTAGCATCGGCAGATGTACAGTTTTTGTCTTGGAAAACTGCCTTCCTTCTGGCTGTAACCTCAGCAAGAAGAGTATCTGAGCTACAAGCTTTAATGGCGGTGCAGCCATTCCTTATCTTTCATCAGGACAGAGTTTCTTTGAGGACCAATCCTACATTCATGCCAAAGGTGGTATCCAGGGTATCTTTGAACCAAGCTATTCACTTGCCTACATTCTTCCCACAGCCACAAAATAAAGGGGAAAGACTTCTGCACACCCTGGACATACATAGACAACTACGCTACTACTTGGACAGAACTAAAAGTTACAGAAAGACTGACCAGTTGTTTGTAGCATATGCTGCTGGGGTACAAGGAAAAGCAATTTCCAAACAAACAATTTCCAAATGGATAGGAAATTGCATTCGTTTTTGTTACTCCTTTCATGGAAAGACTGTGCCAGCTAACATTAGACCTCATTCCACGAGAGCGAGAGCCACAGCCACCACCACAGCCTTCCTAAGAGGGGTGGCTACCAAGGACATTTTAGAAGCTGCTACATGGAGCTCCATGCATACATTTGCCAAGCATTACAATTTGCCTTTATACTCCAGATCCAGAGCAGGGTTTGCTACGGCAGTCCTGCAGGGTATCTTAACTACACCATCCTTCATTTAGTACCTCCACCCCCAGTTTGGCTATGGTATTCTACCCATATGTGATGACTGCAGATGCATCCTTGAAGGACATAGTATGTAGATGTCCGATAGGTATGCATCTGCAGTCAGGTTTACCCTCCCTCCTACCCCTCTGTGGTATTCCTAGGGTGCTTACCCCTCTTTTAGCTAGCTGGGGGAATCTATTATGGTGTATTTGTTTGTATATACATGTATATATATATATTTTTGCAAATGTTTGGAATTTTATTGCATTTATCCAAATTTAGCCTTCCTAGAGGGCACCTGGAATCTGGGGCAAGAAAAACTGAGGAAGATGGCGTCGGCTGATGCTTTTATACCCCAGGCGCTCTGACGTTGGGGAAAGTGCGACATCAGCCGAGGCCAGACCCAGACTTTGGAATCCGGCCGACCGAAGGGCTGCCTGAGGCAGGACAACCCATATGTGATGACTGCAGATGCATACCTATCGGACATCTACATTTATGGTAGGTACAAAACTGTACTTTTTCATGTCCCAACTCATAACGTTGCCTGTTGACTTGTGCCTCATTGCCCTTTGCCTTGGTATCAGCATGTAGTGGGTTGGGTTTCCTCATAAAAGATGGGTAAGCTAGTGCTGGCCACTGCCTTCCGGCCAGCTCCTCCAGAGCCCAGATCGTTAATACTAGGTAATCTGGGTCATAATGAGAGCTTTATCCTGCTGTACTGTGGAATGGACAAATATATTTCTTTTTATTTTAAACAGGAAACAAAAAAGCATTTGATAGTGTCCCACATTCATGGATAGGGATAGAAGAGTGCTTAAACATGTATAAGATACACCCTACACTGATCGACTACATTACAGTGACTATGAAACAGTGGCAAACCACTTTGCAATTAGGCAGTGGTAAAGGACAAATTATTATTCCAGGGATAAAAATTCAAAGGGGGATATTTCAGGGTGACGCTGTCACCACTGCTCTTCTGCCTTGCCCTTAACCCATTAAGCTGTCTACTTAACAGCTTAGGCCATGGCTATAATTTAGCTCCTAGAAAACAACAAAGTGTAAAGACTTCTTATCTTCTCTTTGTTGATGATTTAAAACTGTATAGCTCATCAGATGAGGAACTGAAAGCACAACTGCATTTTGCCAAAACGTTTTTCAGATGATATAAGAGTGTGATTTGGCCTTGATAAATTTGCAAAAGCAACCTTTAAAGCAGGAAAACTGCAGCACCAAGAAAACATCAGTTTGGGACAAGAATGCGATATAAAATCTTGAGCAAGAGGGAGTGTGTAAATATTAGGGAACTGATGAAGAGTCGACAATAAAACATGAACAAATGTAAATAAAACTTAGCAAGGGATATTTTAGAAGACTTAAATTAATACTGAAAACAGTGTTGACATCTAGGAACAAAATTCAAGCTATAAATCAATTTTCTCTTCCTGTCGTAAGTTTTGGGGTGATTAACTGGCCCCAAAACATGTTGGACAAATTAGACAGAAAAACAAGAAAGATGCCTCATACTCATCAAATGATTTATAAAAATCAGTGCATACCAAGATTATACATTCCCCGTTCTGAAGGAGGGATGGGTCTACTTGAAATTGATTACATGTATAAATCTGCAGTCGTGGGACTGCTGCACACATCTGCTGACCTCACAATACCCAAACTTAGTGAAAGTTTTGAAACATGAGGAAAATAAATCTAAGATGACTTCCCTGCTTAGTCTAACAGAGACATGGCGCCAAGAAGGAATGGAAATCAAACTAGAAGTAGATAAAAATCAGGCAGCAACTATGCTTACCAAAAAAAACAAAAGAAAGAATGTAAGGGAAAGGACCAGATGAGAATGCAAGAAATGTGGAAAATGCATAAATATAGTTGCAAGTATAGAAAACGTTTGGAAGAACCTTGTGTTGATCAGCATCGAATGCAGGGTTGGTTAAGGAGAGGCAAATTCATTCCAAGAGATGAAAGGTTAATACTGGCGGCCCACGATAGTGTGCTTACATACATGTTGGTTTACAAAGTCCATTGAACATGTGGGCGAAACAGACAAATGTAGGTTTTGTAAAACAGAATTGGAAATAGTAGCACACCTCGTTGCTGGCTGTAATATACTAATGGCAGAAGGACTGTATAATGAAAGGCATAATAATGTGGCAAGATTATTGCACTGGGGATTGTGCAAGCATTATGTTATTTAAGTGGCTGAAAAACACTGGAAACGTGAGGCACAAAGCATCGTAGAAAATGAAGTCTACATCACATGGGATCACCCATTATCAAAAGTTCAAAAGACAGATGCTAGAAAACCAAATGTAATGGTCCATGAAAAGAAGACAAAAATAGCATTGATCATTGAAATCACCACACCTAGTGACTACAGTGTTGTGTCTTGCATAGAGAGAGAGAGAGACAAAGTCATAAAATGTAAGGATTTGCAGGCAGAAATGAGAGCAATGTGGAAGAAAGAAACCCAGACAGTTCCAATAGTAGTTTGCGCAACAGGTCATATAAAAAAAAGTATCTACAATCGTATTTAGATAAGTTACCAATACATGTAACCCCATATGACTTGCAAGAGTCATTACTGGGCACATTGCGGGTGCTGCAAAGAGCACTTCTGGCTGACATCAAAGATTAAAACAGTACTAATTTCATAAACTTTAATCATATTTGACTTAGGAATGAGGTCCATTCCCATCATTTGAAACCCAAAAGATTTAGGTTCATAGGTTCATACTAGGCTATCTGCCCGAGGGCATTTACAAGCCTAGCCCATCGTTTGTGGCTACGCCACCCACCCCTTTAGTATGGGGAACTATTATTTTTATTTTGCCTCTCCTCTGTCAGAGCAGTGACACTGAGGTAATCCCTGGGGTATATCTCTCCCATCCATTGGTCAAGATTTCTCTGAACCAGGCCAGCCCATGGTGCTCTGCCTCACATGTACCGATTTTGTTCCACAGCATAGGGAGTTTGGGTGATGAATCTATCCCTCCAGCATGTCCCTTACATTAATAGGTTGGTTTTTAAGTAAGTCTCCTTGCCTGTGTGGCTCTGATGGATCTTTGAGGAAGTGAATCATATTCATCAAATCTGGGTTTGACATGGCCTTGTATGTTAGGCAAAAATGAGTTAAAAGAGTTGCTTGTACTGCGAATAGATGGAGTTCTTTTTCAGTCAGTCGGTCAGATAGATTTTTTTTTACTTATCCTGTTCTTTGTGAGGAACTTTTCTCCAGCTCTGCAAGCTGCAAGTGTCGGGTCAGATACATTCCTGGGCATTGTACCTATCAATCATTGGTCTGATGATGAGTGAGTAAAGGAGGAGACTATGACTTGATCTAGATGAGATGATCCCTAAGTGTGGGCAAGGGCAATGTAGAAGGTCTTCCTAACTACTTTAGCTAATGGGTGTCGAATGACAGACTACTATCAACTCCCCAGGTCCCCAGGTCCTGATTCTTCTTTTCTGTGCTCAGTGGATTGCCACCCATTAGGTAGCTAGGTAACCTTGTTTTTTGACTATGCATTTTTTTGCATTTTTTTGGCATTTAACTTTAGGCAGTGGCCGTGGCACAGTTCCCAACTTTGACGTCTTGTGAGACCCTTCTGAAGCAGATGTTGTTTGTTTGTTTCAACTTGCAGTGTCCAGTTTGCAGTCATCTGCAAACCTTTCTATATCCTCTGTTGTCCTGTACTACTGAAAAAAGGAGATGCTCCTACAACTGTGGGCCAGGACTGACACTGTGGGACACCTTACTCTGTGACAGGCTTTGAGTCTGTGACGGCGCCAACTCTGTACTGTGTGTTTCTGTCACTCAGCCAGTTGCAACCCATCTGTGATGTATGGGGTTAACATTAAGCTGATGAGTTTTCAATGATACCCCATAAGTGGGTAGGTATTGTATATTGTATCAAAGGCCTTAGCCGGCTGTATGTGTGCTCCGCCTTTCCTCATTAATGGCTTTGTGAAACTTTTCAAAAAAGTCAAAGAAGTAAAAAGCAAATGACTCTTGATGAGCTTTTGCTAGTGGAGGGATCCAAAGTCTGCAAATTTGTGTCTTAATATTTATGAGGTCCCATATGATCCTCCTCATGGCTTTTTGCAGATAAGCTTGGTCGGCACGGCCGGTAATTTCCAGGTCGGGTGGAGGCACCGCTTTTTGAAGTGGGACGTGCAGTTGTGTGTGCACCCCTCCTGGTGCATCCATCCAGAGGTAAGACTTTGATTAAACAGCTCTGTCCCTTGCTGTGTCCATTGAGTCATTGAGTTCAGGAGCCATACACAGGACACCATCAGGTCCCATGGATGCTGTGTTTTTGCTTTGATAGAGCAGTTCTCACTTAAGCTGGGCGGGGTGGGGCTGCAATCGTTTGGGTATCAATATCTTGATCTCCTTTTGGGGGAGGGAAGGTTGCACTCGAACCGAACACACAGCCAATGATGTAGATCAGTAATCTTCAGTCAGTTTCTTTCAGGTTCTGAGCATAGCTGGGAGTTTCCTCCTTTTTTTTTCTAGTAGCTAAAACATATTTAAAAGGCCTATTGATTTGATTCTTTTTTTTCTTTTATTTTTTTTCTGTTTGTTTTGATTGATTTATGAGCTGCTTTAGTTTTTTTTTCTATATAGTGTGTTCAAGTTCTGTCTTTTTGTTTAAGGATTTTGCTTTCCTCTCCTTTGCTTCCTCCTTTTGTTGTGTTTGGCTTTGGCGGGGTCTGGGGACCCTTGCTTGGTACAAAGAGTCTTTGTTTTGCTTGGGATTGCTCTATCCATGCAGTTGCTATGCTGGCAGGCATGCAGGTGTGATTGTGCATGTTGAGTACTGAAGGTTCCCCGTTTCATTCAGCTGCTTTGAGTAATTGTTTTTATCACACTTTAGTCGTTTGAAGGAGAGTTTTTTACTGAGGTCTTTTAATTTTATTTTTTAGTTTTATTTCATGTGGGGAGGACCTCCAGTGTGTCAGTTTTGAGGATGAGATCTCACAGGTGAGTGTAGTCTGTGTGGTGTTGAACATTGTGTTCCCATTTGTGTGATGATGATCATTCATGTTATCTCCTCTTGTGGGGATGGTGACTAGTTGTTCCATGGCATTTGAGTTTATTTGTTCCGAATGGTAGGGGGGTTTGGTTTAGCTGTGGTGTTGTTCCCAGTCTATAGGGTAATTGAGGGTAATAGTAGTATGGTGTTTGTGACACATTTCTAGTATGATGTGTTTTCTGTGAAGGCATTGGAGGGTAGTGAGGTTTCTGAGGGTGGCCTGTAACATGCTAAATTGTGCAGAAAGTCTTCTGCAGTCTTCTTGCAATTTGCAGCCACCGATCTCTTGCGGTTATCAGTGTCCCTGATGGTCAGGTGTGGGTGTGAATGGGATGATGAATATGGATACTTGTTGGTATTGTCCGGATTTTAAATGGGGGATTTGGTATTGGTAAACCTGATAGCGCCAGGAAATGATATGAGCTGCTAGATAGCTTCTGTAGTTTTTTTCCTTTTTGTGTTCTAGGGGGTAGGTTTAGAATTTGAGCCTTGCCTAAAAAGGCACTATGGGGTGGAAAGAGTGTAGTCCAAGGAGGTACGCCCCGGGTCATTTACACCAGCGTGACAACAATGGAGTCATTTGTACCGGTAAGTTGAGAGACCTGAGAGAGTTGCTTGTGTGCTATTTGGCGGATTCTCTAGCGCAGCCATAGCAGCTTTTACTTCTCCCTTCTCCTGAGCGAGGACGTGGAGCGGCACGACTGGAGTCACCACCAGACCAGTGTGTAGTTTGGTAGTGTGTTGGCCTTTGTGTTGTGGGGACAGACTGTGTCTGACTGTGAGGGTCTATGTGTTGCAGGTGTTGTGTTTGATCAGAGCCTCCGAGTATGTCTTTGTGTGTGTTTATGTGTATGATTTGGTTGTAATGGTACTATGTGTGAGACTGGGTATATAGTGTGTGTGGTACCCTCCTCCTCCTGACGTCTCCATGTATTTGTGTTTGTGGGGAGAGGGAGAGGGTTCTGTGTACATGATGCAATGTAACATTGCCTCAATATTCTGATTTCACCAGCTGAGCCAGCTGAGCAGCAGGCAACTGAACCTCAACTGAACCCCATGGAGGATAGAAAAAAAAAAAAATAAAAGGGGGAGGGGACGGGGACGCGGGGGGGTTAGGGATGGGGGTTGCTATTTTGGGGATAATGCGTATCCTGATTTGATCAGTAGTATAGTTCGAGGAAGGTAGTTTTAGGGGAAAATTTGAAGAGTGGACTTTTAGTAGCCCCAAATTAAAAAAACTTAACTTAACCGTGCTAGTGTGCAACAGTGGCAGCTCGGCGCAAAGCTCAGCCAAAGCTTTAGCAAAGGGGGCTGGAAAAAAAAATAGAAAAATGGCAAAAATGCCAGAAAATACACAATTAAACCTTAAAAACCACTCCTCTCCGAGGACAAACACAGTCAGCACTCCCTACTCCACTCCTGAACTACTCCCAAGAAACCTGAAAGGAAAAAACAAATGGAAAAACAAAGAAAATGGAGAAAAGATTAAAAAAGCATCACTGGAAAAATTCGATCAAAAGTATGGAAAACAAGTTAATTTTTTATTTTTTTATTTTTTTTTTTTCATGTTTTTTTTTTTTTTCAGATAATTAGAAAATACAATAATAGCTTTGTTTTTCACTACAATCAAAAGCAAGTACACTTGAGTGAGTAGCCTGTTGTTTAACTTTAACTTAACTTAAAACAAAAACAAGCAAGTGTAATAAACAATTCAAAAAATTAAAAACAGTAAAAACAGGTAGCAGAAACAAACAGAGGCAACAATCAAAAGAAAAAAATGCTTAAAAAAAAAAAAAAAAATGCAGAAATCTCTCTGAAAGTCTGTGCTTTTCTGGTCTTCTGTTCTCTGCTGCTCTACTGCTAACACTGAGGACTGACGAGGTTGAGTTCTCTTATATAGTTTTATAGCAGGGCTGGAAAGCTGGGGAAATGACCCAATAAACTAGCAAAATCTGGAACTGGGAACAAACTATTAGAAAAAAGAAAAAAAACAAGAGTTTTTTTTTTCAAGTTTTTTTTTTCAGATAGGCAGAAAATATTAAAGTGGTGAGACCTGATAAACTACAGTGTAAAAAAAAAAATATATCTTGTAAGACTTTATCCCCAGCAGTTTGGCTTTAAGGATAGAGCCTGTCTAATGTTGTTTGTCTTTCGGCTTTTTCCCGGTAAGGGGCCACCACAGCGGAACTCTGGTCCGCTAATGATTGGCAGTAGATTTTTGCGAAACGCTGAGGTGCCAGCTCGATGCCCAATCTTCAACGAATGCACGCCCATTTACACATGCATGTCTTTCGAATGCCACCCAACCGCGGGGAGGATATGCAGACTCCACACAGAAGGCACTCCCAAGCCGAGAATCGAATGGGAGAATGTCATGCTGTGAGGTAACAACGCTACTGCTGTACCACCACGGAATCGGGAAATGCAAGCTGTTGACATTGTGTCAGATTGTACACACAACATACCTTGTCCTTGCCAAAGCATTTGATACTGTACGTCATGTCAGCATTATTAACAAGCTAATTGTGCTCCTAAGTGACCCCTATGTAGTTAGATGGCTAGCAAATTGACCAAGGGACAGAACCCACACTGTGAGGGTGGCAGGTGTGTACTCAGAGCATGTTCCATGCTGGACCTTTGCTCTTCTGCTGTACTTCTGTGGTCTCCAAATCAAAAATCAGGCACTTTGGTTAACCAAGTGTATTGATTGCTGTAAACTAGGTGTTATACTTTAATCCCATTCTGATATGCAGAAGCTAGAAGTGAACTTACACGTTAATAATTTGTGTACTGAAAACAGGCTAAAACCAAATGCTAAAAATGCAATATTTTTACATTTGGCAAACAAACCCTCCGTACAGCTTTTGAATAGAAAATATCACAATCCAAAACAAAGATGTGAGATACCTTGGAATATGAGTAGGTGACTACCTTCTCTTTGACCAACATATTGCAACAGTGGTCAGGAAGTCCTTTCTGGCACAGCTGATCACAAACTGCATGTCTTCTAGGTCCAAAGAAGTCCTTATACCTTTCTGATGTTCTTCGTGTTTCACTGTTGCAGTCATTACATTTGGGTAATCTGCTGGCAGGTTCCCTCATTCGGCTTGAATTCCAAAGTCTTGGGACCTGTGTCGGTTGCTGTCTCCTCTTCCATGACGTCAGGTCGTCAGGGGTATAAAACATGCAGCCGACGCCATTTCCTTTAGTCTTTCTTGCTGCGCGGTGCCCGAAGCAGAACCATTTCGCAAGTGCAGGTTTGCCGACTACTGAAATATTCGAGTTTGAGTTTCAGAACCGAAGTCTTCACTAAAGCTAAGTACCCCGTTGGGGAAACTTTTTTTTCTTGCTCCTTACCGATGTCAGAAAAAGTTAATAATTGTATTACTTGCGGGAAGCAAATACCTCATAAGGATTTCCATTTATACTGTATTCCTTGCCTAGGCCCTGATCACAACGTGTCTGGCTGTCGGTTTTGTGCTAGATTTAACCATGCACTATTAAGCGTCTGTATATTTTTGCATCAAAGTATTTTGGAAACAGATTTAATTACCCAGAAATGTCGTCGGATAGCAATCCGACTACCGGAGTACATAAAAAACGCAAAGAAAAGGACAGAGAAAGGCAGTCGAGATCCAAAACCGACAACGAAGCTTCTCCTAAGCCAGTCGCCAGTGTGCCAGTATTCAGTGAGGTGCTTTTGCAGCCCCTGATACCCGCTACCTTCCAGTCGCAGGCCTCTACCGACACCCATGTGGAGTCTGGCATGCCGCAAGATACTCAAGGTATTGGACCGACGGATGTATCTCCCTCGGATGGGTCTGGAGCCTCTGAGCAGGCACCGGCTTCTGAGGGTGTATTCAGACTTAAACATTTGTATATCAAACCGACGATAGCTGCAAAACTAAAGACAAAAGCAACTTCTAAAACTAAAAAACTGATGCATGAGCCACATGCACAGGCCTCTATGCCTAAAAAACAGATGATAAAAATGGCTGAAGACCTTATTACCTTGATCAGCAGTACCCATCCCGCTCCAGATAAGAGGCCTAGGCAAGACACTGATTATGAATCTTCAGATCAGGTTTCTATTTCTTCTGATTCCTCTTCTGATCAGGAATTATCTGTACCTCCCTATGAGGATTCTGATGCAGAAGGAGTCTATACCATCTGCTTCTCCTCCTGAGGATTATTCATTTGGGGAAACCTTGCATACTTTGAGGGAGCATTTTCACTGGGAGAGTCAAGACTTCTCAGAATCAAAAAAGAGGCTCAGGGATTTCTTCTCCCTCAGCACAGGCCTTTGGCCATTCACCCTGTTTTAGACATTGTGGATGATGTGTTTTCAGAGTCCAGCTTGACCCCTGACTCCTTACCTCCGGCTCCCAGGAAGCCTGACAGATATTACAGGGTCCTTGACTCTCATAATTTTTTATTTAGAAACCCTGCTGCTGATCCTGAAACTATTTCACAGGGTCCTAAGGGTGTTAAGGCCTCAACAGCAAAAAAATCCTACCCCCTCTGACAGAGATTCAAAGGCACTGGACAGATGGAGAAAAAAGGTTTATACATCTGCAACCTTGTCAATCAGAGACTTAAACTGTCAATTTCATATGCTTAAATATCAACAACATGTTATGGGATTGCTGAAACAGAAAATTATGTTGATTTCTGAATGTGCAGAAAATAAAGAATTGCAGGAATTATTGCATGCAGCTGAACAGGTGGGAAAGCATACTTTGCAATGTGGTTTTGACTCCTTAGAGGCCTCCTGCAGGGCCGCAGTTACTGGATCTGTGATTAGGAGGCATGCCTGGCTAAAGGAACAACATTTGCCTGATCATGTTAAAGCTAAAGTGCTAGATGCACCTTTACAGCCTGATACTCTGCTTGGTATTAAGGTAGAAGAGGTTTTAAAGAAAATGGAAGACAAAGCTAAGTCTATGCAAACTGTTAAAAACTTCTTACAAGTGCAGCCACCAAGATTCAGTAGACACTGGCCTACAAAAAATTGGTCCTTTCCTGTCAGACAGAGCTCAAAGGGGCAATCCAGATGCCCAAAGGTTTCCAGATACCAGGCGCAAGATTCATACAGATCAAAGCAATGGGGCACATCTACCTCCAAATCAGGAGATAAAGCGCAGACCTACAGAAAACAGTCCCAATTACTTCCCTCTGCCTACATCAAGCACTTATCTTTTGGCAGCACCATTAGGGGGAAAATTAGCACTTTTTGCTCAAAATTGGCAGTTAATAACCCAAGACAAGTGGGTACTAAACATAGTATCACAGGGATACAGATTCCATGTCCACACTCTGCCAATGGCAAACAGTTGGCCAGATCTGCCCAAAAATCAATGGGCAGAGGCACAGAAACAGGTTACGTCCCTCATGGATATGGGGGCCATTCAACCAGTACCAGAACAGGAAAAAGGACAAGGTTTTTACTCAAGACTGTTCTTTGTACCCAGAAAGGACAAGGCCTGGCGGCCAATACTGGATTTATCAATTTTTAGCACATACCTGGACGTTCCAAAATTCAAAATGCTGACTTTGCAGCAGCTTCTGCCCATGCCTGGCAAGAATGCTTGGCTGGTAACATTAGACCTAAAAGAGGCATACCTGCATGTCTCAATAAGACAGTCGTGCAGAAGATACCTCAGATTCAAGGCTGGCTTAATGCATTACCAATTCTCTGCACTGCCCTTTGGCTCATCTATTGCGCCCAGGGTCTTCAAAAAGTGCCTGGCACCAGTAATTGCATTTTGCAGACAAAAAAGTATAAAAATATACCCTTACTTGAACGACTGTCTCATTCAAGCAGAGAGCAAGGACATTCTTCACTTGGCGTTTGTGAAAAGGCTTCTAACATGCCTAGGATACACACTAAACAAAAAAAAATCACAACTGGTACCCTCTCAAAAGATAACATTCCTAGGTGCAAGCTTGAATACAACTGCCCAGATGGCTTACCTCATGCCAGACAAGCAAAGGCAACTGACTACTTACTTCAAACTGATGGCAACAAAAACCCAGTTATATCTGCAAGACAAATTCTGCAGGCTTTGGGCTTCATGACATCCTGCATCCTACTGATTCCATATGCAAGACTGCATATGAGGAAACTTCACTGGTACCTAAAAAGTTTATGGAGTCAACATGCTCACAGTCTAGAAACAATGATTCCTCTCATACCCTGCCTACAACAGGAATTTCTATGGTAGATAAAGGCATGTCACCAAAACATGGGACGGGCCTTCACTCTACCCCTTGCCAGCCAAACCTTAACAGACGCATCAAATTATGCCTGAGGGCCCACATGGCAGGAAGATGCATTCAGGGCATATGGACCCCAAAACAAATACATCTACTTATCAACCAGAAAGAGATGCTAGCTGTTCAAAATGCCCTAACAGCCTTCAAGAACTTACTTCATCCAGGACAACTACTGATAAAGACAGACAACACCATGGTCATGTGGTATATAAACAAGCAAGGGGGCACACAGTCATGCCCCCTTTGCAGATTAGCCATGGCACTGTGGGACACAATTTTGACCTACCAAATACATCTTCAGTCTCAATTCCTGCCATGAAAGCAAAATACTCTGGCAGACGATTTAAGCAGAAACCTTATGGACCCTCGCGAGTGGAAACTAAATCCACAAGTCTTCAGCATAACAGAGAAATGGGGGTGCCCAGACATATATCTATTTGCTTCTCCTCAGAATTATCAATTGAAAGGATTCTGCACAAGGACTTGCCACAGACAAGCTTGGAAAGTGGACGCCCTATCCTTCAGTTGGAAAAATGTATCAGTTTACGCCTTTCCTCCTCTGCCTGTTCTTCCCAAGGTCCTCCTAATAGTCAGACAAGAGAAACCAAAGATGATACTAATTGCCCCGGACTGGCCCCTCCAATACTGGTACCCAGTCCTAAGGAACTTGTCTCAATACCCAGCTTGGACCTTACCTCAAAGACCTCAACCACTGTCGCAGCAAAACAGTCAGATCCTGCACAATTAACTCCAGACACTGAACCTGGCGGCATGGCTGATCATGTAGTTATACAAACAGCTCCTCTCAGTAAAGCTGTGATGGATGTCATTTTGGAAGCCAGTAGGCCCAGTGCTAGAAAATCTTATGCTGATAAATGGAAGAGATGCTGCGCTTGGAATCGAGGAACTGATACAGCAGAACCAAATATTCCTCAGATATTACAATACTTAACTGAGATGCTTGACAAAGGCCTATCTTTCTCATCAATTAAAATCCATGCCTCTGCCATTTCGGCTCATTACAATACAGAGCCACCAATCTTTTCTCATCCTTTACTAAAGCAGTATCTTAGAGGAGGCCTCCTAGAAGATCACCATTACCTGCATGGGACCTCAATTATGTATTGGAAATGCTCACCCTGCCTCCATTTGAACCAGCTGTTACCGCTGATATAAAGTTCTTATCATGGAAAACAGCTCTGCTACTAGCAATTTCTTCAGCAAGAAGAGTTCCAGAGCTACAGGCCCTCATGGCTGTAGAGCCTTTTATCATATTTCAGCCAGACAGGGGGTGTCTGAGGACAAATCCCACATTTATATCTAAGGTGGTTTCCAGGGTGGCTCTTAACCAAACAGTTCATCTGCCATCCTTTTATCCAAATCTGCAGAACAAGGGGGAGAGAATTCTGCATTTCTTGGATGTACAAAGACAGCTAAGATTCTACTTGAGCAGGACTAAAGCTCTAAGAAAAACTGAGCAATTACTAGTGACATATGCTGCAGGATCAGAAGGCAAGGCTATTTCAAAGCAGACAGTTTCAAAGTGGATAAGCCACTGCATCTGTTTCTGCTTCTTACACCATGGTAAACCTGTATCCAAGGGCATTAGGTCTCATTCCACCAGAGCTGCAGCTACTTCAGCAGCCTTTTTCAGAGGAGTACCAACCAAAGACATTCTAGAGGCTGCTACTTGGAGTTCTGTTCACACCTTTACAAAGCATTACCATTTGCCTCTGTACTCTAAGTCCAGGGCAGGCTTTGCAGCTGCAGTTCTCCAGGGCCTTATAGCTGCACCTAATGCTGTTTAGCTCCAGCGTCCCAACCATAGCTTTGGGATTCTACCCAAATGTAATGACTGCAACAGTGAAACACGAAGAACATAGTACAGTTGCGTACACTTACCATAAATGTAGATGTTCGAGTGTATTCACTGTTGCAGTCTGGGTTACCCTCCCGCCGCCATCCCCATTCCATTCTGGAGTTTATCTTTCCTTCTCTATCTTCTACTACCTATGTGGTGTATTTGCTTGTAGATGAAGGTAAAGTTTATATTGATGTGTGTGTGTGTGTGTGTGTGTGTGTGTATATATATATATATATATATATATATATATATATATATATATATATATATATATATTTATTTTTTTTTGCTATCTTTTTGGGGACACTTGCCATCTGGAGCAAGAAAAACTAAAGAAAATGGTGTTGGCTGCATGTTTTATACCCCCTGATGCCATGGAAGAGGAGACAGCAACCGACGCAGGACCCAAGACTTTGGAATTCAGGCCGACTGAGGTCAACCTGCCAGCAGATTACCCAAATGTAATGACTGCAACAGTGAATACACTCGAACATCTACATTTATGTAAGTGTACACAACTGTACTTTCTGCACTGATTAGGCTCATTATAGAGTAAAATACCCACTTTGGGAGGTATCTTAATAAATATATCAAAGAGTTAGAGGAACTGCAAAGGTTCCCGGCAAAAAAAAGTCATGGGACTAAGAACCTTATTTGTCAAGATATTCCTTGGGGGCTATCTCTGCCTTGCTTTCTGAGGCATTAGGCTACTGTCAGTCCAAGACCTCTTTTATATCTCCACAAACCAAACAGTGTTGCAAAACATTTCAGTCAGTGATCTGAACCTGCTTCAGCCACTAAATAATCATGGTAGAGAGACAAATTCGGCATGCAGCTACTACCCCTTCATTGGAATAAACATCCCCTCCAGATCAAGCCATGTGGCATACTATTTCCCTTTGAGAGGGAATTAGAGAATTGGGTGGGTATTCATTAATTCACCCCTGTTATGAATAACGTATCACACCTTGATAAAGGAGGTAAGGTCTAAGGATTACTAATAAAGCAGAAATGGCCATATGGCCCAGTTGCCACATACTTGATATGATTCTATTAAAGTAGAGAATGGACTTTGATTAAACTGATCTATACCAGCAACTTAGCAAGTGACTATGCAATTAGATGCATTGAGGTTAAGGAAAAAAGAGAGTAGGAACTTGATAATGCTACAAACAGGGCAGATTTCAGAAGTATGTCCAGTGCTGCGTATGAGACCATCTGAATGCAGTGTGTGCATCTGACCCGAAGGGCTCAGATGCTTCATGTTGATATGAAACAAAGGACGTGCTGATTCTGCCCCCTGTGTTCATAATGAGATATGATCAGATGTTAGTTGCTGTCACAAAAGGTAACCCCTAAAAAGACACTCCTGCAGTGTAAATCCAGGTCAGATAGTTATGCATTGTGGCATACCAAGGAGGATGTTAGGATATTAAGTTTTCATGTGTGTACCATACAGAGTAGGTGGGAGACCTGCTTTGTGACATGAGGACTAGGGGGTAGTGGCTTTAATATAGTCTCAGACTTTAGTATGATCCTTCATCAACTTACTTTGCTAACAGAGTGACTGAAGTGATGCAATCTGTGTATATAGGTCTTTTTCTGGTATATATGCGTATGGATGTTTGGGTATTGCTTACTACTCCTGTGTGTGTGTGTGTGTGTGTGTGTGTGTGTGTGTGTGTGTGTGTGTGTGTATATATATATATATATATATATATATATATATATATATATATATATATATATATATATATAGGTGGGTACTAGGCTATCTGCTCTGCCCAAAGGCATTTATAAATCTAGCCAGATTGTGTTGGCTTTCACCGCCCCCTTAGATTAGTTCCCTGTGCCTCTGTCCAGCAGAGCCACTGAAGTGATCCCCAGGGTAAACTTTCTGTTTCCCATCCACTCGTCAAGGTTTCTTTTGAAGAGTGTTAGCGAGGAGCTCTGCCTAATGTAGATTGGGATCTTGTTCCAAAGTATGGGAAGTCTCTGGGACAGGAATCTTATTCCTCCAGCACGTCCTATTTATTGTTGTGGTGAGGTTTAGATCCCTAGAGCATGTGGCTCGAGGGATAAGGTTTTCTTTAGGTGGAACATGTCCATCAATTCTGGGTTGGGCATGGCCTTGTATGTCAGGCAGAGATCACCTCTGAGTAGGCGGTATGCAACCGAGTACAACTGTAGATGTCCTTCAAGGATGCATCTGCAATCATAACAAATGGGTTGTCCTGCCTCAGGCAGCCCTTCAGTCGGCCTGATTCCAAAGTCTGGGTCTGGCCTCGGCTGATGTCGCACTTCACCCGACGTCATAGCTGCTGGGGTATAAAGGCATCAGCCGACGCCATTTTCCCCAGTCTTTTCTTGCCGCGCGGTGCCCGAAGCAGAAGCTGTTCGCAAGTGCCGGTCGGTCAGATCCAGAGATTTCAGCATCAAGACTTCTAAAAAGCTAAGTATTCCATTGGGGACTCTTTCTTGCCTCAGCCGATGTCAGACAAAGTAAATAATTGTTTAACTTGTGGGAAACAAATACCTCATAAGGATTTCCACTCTTACTGCCTTCCTTGCTTAGGCCCAGACCACGACGTATCAGCTTGTTTAGCCTGTGCTTCCTTCAACCGACGGACTCTTAGACGTCGGTCGGAGTTTGCAGAAGAGTTTTTTGGCTCCACTTTTGCATATAAAATGCCGTCTGAGACTCCGACTACACATTTAGCTAAAAACGCAAAAAAGGACCGACACTCGCCCGCGGTTTCGCTGAAACCACGGTTAGACCTACATGAGTGTCTCGGTTTCGGCTGAAACCGAGACCTCGGGTCTCCCTTCGGCCGAAAGCATGCCTCCGATAACAGAGGCCACACAGGCCATGGCTGAGTCGGCTACAGAAATTCCTGCTGAAGTAGCAGGCACACAAGAGTTGTCTGACACTATTCCATTGGACATCTCTACTCCTGCACGTGGGGCAGCTAGACCCCCTGCTTCTATGTCTATCAAGGCCTTTTCCAGGGCTGAAGCAGCCAAACTTTCCAAGGCCTTACCTTCAAAAGCTCCCTCTCACAGGCCTACCTCAAGTTCCCAGATTCTCAGCCTTGCTAAGGACCTTATTTCTCTGATCAGGGGAACCCATCCTCACCCAGACAGGGCCTCACAACCCCCTCCTGAAAAGAGGGCTAGGACTGAACCCCCTGAACCTCTGTCCTCTGACTACTCCTCGGATGGCTCAGATGTATCGGACCATCAGGAAGGCCCGTACTCACCTTATGAGGATTCTGATGCAGAAGACTCCATTCCTTCTGCCTCTCCTCCAGAAGAATTTTCTTTTGGGGAAACCCTACACTCAATGAGGGAACACTTCCAATGGCAGGGTCAGGATTTTTCTGATTCTAGGAAAAGGCCAAGGACTTTTTTACACTTACCACAGCATAGGCCTTTAGCCATTCCACCTGTACTATCAGTTGTTGATGATGCATACAATGATGCCAGTACTGCCCCTGATTCTCTTCCCCCGGCCCCTGCAAAGCCTGACAGATACTACAGGGTCCCGGATTCTCACTACCACTTGTATAAGGCTCATGCTGCAGACCCAGAAACCATTTCTCAGGGCCCTAAAGGTGTTGCAGCTGCCTCTGCCAAAAACCCACTACCATCTGAAAGAGAATCTAGAGCTTTAGAGAGATTGGGAAAAAAGGTTTATACATCTGCTACTCTTTCTGCCAGGGCTTTAAACTGTCAATTTCACATGATACAGTACCAGGAATTTTTGTTAGATCAGCTGAATAAAACGCTGGCCTCCTGAACCTTTAGACCGTAAGTCCCTTCAGGATTTGGTACACAATTCTCAGCAGGTCAGTAATCATTTCTTAAAATGTGGCTATGATGCACTGGAGGCTTCATTTAGATCAACTATGACTGGAGCAGTGATTCGAAGGCATGCCTGGTTAAAAGAACAATCCTTACCAGACCATGTTAAGTCTAAATTCCTGGATGCCTCTATGGAGAAACAAAGTTTGTTTGGCTCCCCTGCACAGGAGGTTCTAAAGAAAGTGGAAGAAAAAGCAAAATCTGTCCAAACAGTCAAGGATTTTTTGCAGGTCCAACCTCCGAGGTTTAGCAGAAATTGGCCTTCAAAGAATTGGTCCTTTCCAGACAACTCCAGAGCACAGAGAGGCAGAAATAGATGCCCAAGAGGCAGAGGTCAATCTAGGGGTGCCTACAGGGGTCGTCAGTGGCAACCTGCCAACCAAAGAAGTACCGCCACAGCTGCGACTGCAACCACTTCTACAGGACAGACACAATGACTTGGCTCTGATTCCGCCTACCAGGGAACAACTGGAAGCACCCTTGGACGGAAAGCTAGCCTTATTCTCAAGAAATTGGCATTGTATTACAGGAGACAAATGGACTTTACAAACAATAGACAAGGGCTACAGGTTTCACTTCCACACTCTACCAAAAGAGAGGAATGCCAAACCTTCCACCAAGCCAGAAATCAGAGGCTCTAAAACAAATCATCAGTTTACTAAGGATGAGAGCAATAGAAAAGGTACCATCTATGGAACAAGGCCAAGGATTTTACTCCAGACTATTCCTTGTACCAAGAAAAGAAAATCAATGGAGGCCTATTCTCGATTTGTCTGCACTGAACACATACCTCATTGTTCCAAAATTCAAAATGCTGACCCTACAGCAACTTCTTCCCATGTTGGGCAAGGAGTCTTGGCTAGTGACTCTAGATCTCAAGGAGGCATACCTGCACGTCCCTATATGACCAGATTGCAGAAGACACCTCAGATTTCTTGCAGGATCAGAGCATTATCAATTCTCAGCATTGCCCTTTGGCTTATCTACTGCGCCCAGAGTATTCACGAAATGCCTGGCATCAGTAATTGCTCATTGCAGGCTTCAGGGAATTCAAATCTACCCATACCTGGATGACTGCCTAATACAAACGGACAACAAGACAAAATGAATAAAGGATTTGGCCAATGTCATACAACTGCTGCAAGCCTTGGGATACACAGTCAACATACAAAAGTCAAGACTAGTGCCATCTCAAAGGATAACATTTTTGGGTGCAGAACTGGACACAATAACTCAGATGGCTTTTCTCACAGAGGAAAAACAAAAGCAACTACCAGTCTATTTCATGGCATTAACAAGACAAACTCAGCTTACTGCAAGGAAAGTCCTGCAGGCCCTGGGTTACATGGCATCCTGCATAATATTGATCCCACATGCCAGGCTGCATATGAGAAAGTTACAATGGTACCTAAGGAATGTATGGTCTCAGCACAGACACAGTCTAGAAGCCCAGATACCAATCATTCCATGTCTGAAAAAAGAATTCCTGTGGTGGGCTCAGGCCTGTCAGACAAACAGAGGATTGCCTTTCCACAAACCACATCCAAGGCAGACTATCACCACGGACGCCTCAGACCTAGGCTGGGGGGCACACATGGAAGACAAGTGTATCCAAGGCCTATGGTCACAAGACCAGCTGAATCTACACATAAACCTAAAGGAGATGCTGGCAGTGAAACATGCAATCAAGGCATTCAGACCACTCATCCAGCAAGGACACCTGCTGATAAGGACGGACAATACCACAGTCATGTGGTACATCAACAAACAGGGAGGCACACATTCATACCCTCTATGCCGGACGGCAATGGACCTGTGGAACTTGGCCCTGAATCTCAACATCCAACTGCAGGCAAAATTTGTACCAGGAAAAGAGAATTCACTAGCAGACAGCTTAAGCAGGACTACCACGGATGCTCACGAATGGATGCTGCATCCAGATATTTTCAAAACCATAACAAAGAAATGGGGAATGCCAGAGATAGACCTGTTTGCCTCCCCACACAACCACCAACTGAAGAAATTCTGCTCAAGAGTATACCACCCACTTGCCTGGAGGGTGGACTCCTTTCTTTCAGCTGGAAGGACCTGACAGTATATGCCTTTCCACCTCTTCCTTTGATGTACAAAGTTCTACTGAAGATCAGAGAGGAACAGCCAAAGGTAATTCTGATAGCTCCAGACTGACCAAGGCAACATTGGTACCCGCTACTGAGAAGCATGTCTCGGACGCATTCATGGCATCTACCTCTATGTCCTTTACTTCTAATGCAGAATAACTACAAGACCCTGCATCCAAACTTAAAAACACTGCAGCTAACTGCTTGGAAAATTGCATAAAACAAAACCAACTTGATTTATCTCAGAGGGTTAAGGACATTATCCTGGAGGCTCGCAGACCCTCCACAAGGAAAACCTATTCAGCCAAATGGAAAAGATTCCTCATTTGGAGTGCAGAAAAGGGAGAAAATGTCACACTAGTAAACCTAGCACACATCCTGGAATACTTAGCTGAATTGTACCACAATGGCCTGTCCTATTCTTCCATTAAGATACATGCATCAGCAATTTCAGCAGAGTACAACATGGATCCTCCTGTCTTCTCTCATCCTCTCCTCAGACAATTTTTGAGAGGGATCAAAAATGTAAAGCCTCCAAGGAAACCACCTTTGCCCGCATGGGATCTCAATTTTGTGCTAGAAAAATTAACACTTCCCCCTTTTGAACCAGCAGCAACAGCAGACTTACAGTTCTTATCTTGGAAAACTGCCTTCCTGCTAGCAATCACTTCAGCAAGAAGGGTATCTGAGTTACAAGCATTAATGGCAGTGCAGCCTTTCCTTATCTTCCATCAGGATAGAGTGTCTCTGAGAACCAATCCTACTTTTATGCCAAAGGTGGTATCCAGGGTATCCTTGAACCAAGCCATACATTTACCTACATTCTTCCCCAACCCACAGAACAGGGGGGGAAAACTACTACACACCTTGGATGTACACAGACAACTGCGCTACTATCTGGACAGAACCAAGGCCAGCAGAGAAACTGACCAGCTTCTGGTAGCATATGCAACAGGAGTGCAAGGAAAAGCAATTTCAAAACAGACTATCTCAAAATGGATAGGAAATTGCATTCAATTCTGCTACTCATTTCATGGAAAGACAACTCCTGAAAATATCAGGCCTCACTCCACAAGAGCTATAGCCACCACTACAGCTTTCCTACGAGGAGTGGCTACCAAAGACATTTTAGAAGCTGCTACTTGGAGCTCCGTGCATACATTTGCCAAGCATTATAATCTTCCTTTATACTCCAGATCCCGAGCAGGTTTTGCAACTGCTGTTTTACAAGGGATCTTGACTACACCATCATTATCTTAGTGCCTCCTCCCCCAGTTTGGCTATGGTATTCTACCCATTTGTTATGACTGCAGATGCATCCTTGAAGGACATAGTACAGTTTTGTACCTACCATAAATGTAGATGTCCGATAGGTATGCATCTGCAGTCAGGATTACACCCTCCTTCCCTCTGTGGTATTCCTAGGGTACTTACCCCCACTTTTAGCTAGCTGGGGGAATCTATTATGGTGTATTTGTTTGTATGTATATATGTATATATATTTTGCTTTCTACTGTTTGGAATTATCTGCATTTATCCAAATTTAGCCTTCCTAGAGGGCACCTGGCATCTGGGGCAAGAAACACTGAGGAAAATGGCGTCGGCTGATGCCTTTATACCCCAGCAGCTATGACGTCGGGTGAAGTGCGACATCAGCCGAGGCCAGACCCAGACTTTGGAATCCGGCCGACCGAAGGGCTGCCTGAGGCAGGACAACCCATTTGTTATGACTGCAGATGCATACCTATCGGACATCTACATTTATGGTAGGTACAAAACTGTACTTTTCTTCATTCGAGCTGCATAGGGCATCTGTTTGAGGCCATTGATCCTCTGGGTGAGGTACTTCTGTGGTCTTTTCAGCTGTTGCAGGTGTCTTGTAAGGTACATCCCAAATGAGGCGTTGTACTCTAAAATGGGTGTGATGAGTAATGAGTAGAGGGGCACAGTGACCTCTTTTGATCTGGATGCGAACCCTTTTGTGATTAGGGGGGCCACGTAGAAGAATTTTCTAGCCACTTTGGCAATGTGATTATCAAAGGTGAGATTACTATCTACTTGGGTCCCCAGATCCCTTATTACATATTTAGGGGACTACCATCTATGTGGTAGTTTGTGGGTACTTTGATGTCCTTCAAGGATGCATCTGCAGTCTTTACAAATGGGTTGTCCTGTCGTCAGGCAGCCCTTCGGTCGGCCGGATTCCAAAGTCTGGGTCTGGGTCTGGCCTTGGCTGGTGTCGCACCTCACCCGACGTCATTGCGGCAGTTATTCGGGTATAAAGGCATCAGCCGACGCCATTTTCCTCAGTCTTTCTTGCCGCGTGGTGCCCGAAGCAGAAGCTGTTCGCAAGTGCCGGTCGGTCAGATCCAGAGATTACTACCGAATACTACTTGAAGACTTCTATAAAGCTAAGTACCCCGTTGGGGACTCTTTCTTGCCTCAGCCGATGTCAGAGAAAGTTAATAACTGTTTATCTTGTGGGAAACAAATACCTCATAAAGATTTCCACTCCTATTGCATACATTGTTTAGGCCCAGACCACGGCGTAGCAGCTTGTCTAGCCTGTGCTTCTTTAACCGCGGCGCTCAGGCGTCGTTCGGACTTTGCCGAACAGATTTTCGGCTCGATTTTGCCTACATTATGCCCGGATCCTCCGACTACGCAAATAACCAAAAGCATAAAAGGACCGACACTCGCGGTCCGCGGTTTCGCGAAACCACGGTTAAGCAAACCACGAGTGTCTCGGTTTAGGCGAAACCGAGCAAGCGGTTCTTTCTTCAGCCGATAACATGCCTTCTACCGAGGCCTCTTCTAACCTGGTAGAAGCGGCTTCTGAAATCCAACCTTCTGTTGCGGTTTCACAGGATTTATCAGACACCATTCCCTGGATATTTCAACCCCTGCGTGGAGCTGCTAGGCCTCCTCCAGCTATGTCTATTAAGGCCTTTGCCAGGGCTAAAGCAGCCAAAGCATCAAAACCTGTGCCTGCCAAGCCCCCCTCTCACAGGCCCAGCACCAGCTCCCATATGCTTTCTTTGGCTGAGGATCTCATCTCTTTAATTCGTGGAGCCCAGCCTCATCCAGACAGGGCCTTTCTCCCTTCTCCAGAAAAGAGGCCTAGAGCAGAGCCCCCTGAGCCAGTATCCACCGATGATTCCTCTGATGACGCAGAACATACAGACCCTCCTGAAGCTTCTTATTCTCCTTACGAAGACTCTGATGCTGAGGAGTCCATCCCTTCAGCCTCTCCTCCTGAGGAATTTTCCTTTGGGGAAACCTTGCATGCTATGAGGGAACAATTTCAGTGGCAGGGCCAAGATTTCTCAGACTCTAGAAAAAGGCTTAGGACCTTTCTACATTTGCCACAGCATAGGCCCTTAGCTATACCTCCAGTTCTTTCTGTTGTTGATGATGCATTTAATGATGCTTGCACTGCTCCTGACTCTCTACCTCCGGCCCCTGCTAAGCCCGATAGGTACTACAGGGTCCCGGACACTCATCACCACTTATATAAGGCTCCTTTTGCAGATCCAGAGATTATCTCCCAGGGTCCTAAAGCTGTAGCAGCTACTTCTTCTAAAACCCCTCCCTCTGAAAGGGAATCCAGGTCCTTAGAGATGGGGTAAAAAGTTTACACCTCTGCTACTTTGTCAGCTAGAGCTTTGAACTGCCAATTTCATATGATTCAATATCAAGAGTTTATGCTTGACCAGTTAACTAAAAGCTGTCCTCTGAAGAATCTTTAGATAAAAGTATGTTCAAGAAATGGTACATAACATACAGCGGTTAGTAACCATTCTTTAAAATGTGGCTATGATGCACTGGAGGCTTCCTTTAGATCAGCCATGACTGGCACAGTTATCAGGAGGCATGCATGGTTGAAAGAACAGGCATTACCAGACCATGTCAAATCAAAGCTTTTGGATGCACCTATGGACAAGGTCAATTTATTTGGTTCCCCTGCACAGCAGGTACTAAAAAGATGGAACCGAAAGCAAAATCTGTGCAAACAGTGAAAGATTTCTTACAAGTTCAACCTCCAAGGTTTAGCAGGAACTGGCCCTCCAAGAATTGGTCCTTTCTGGACTCCTCTAAGGCACAGAGAGGCAGGAATAGGCGCTCTAGAGGCAGAAACCAATCCAGGGGTGCCTACAGGGGTCGCCAGTGGCAGGGTAACAACCACCGAGGCACGGATACAGCCACCACCACTACAACAACTCAATCACAGTGACTTGGCAGTGGCACCGCCTACCAGGGAACAACTAGAAGCACCCTTAGGCGGAAAGCTAACCTTATTTTCAAGAAACTGGCACTGCATTACAAGAAAATGGATTTTGCAAACTATAGACCAGGGTTACAGGTTCCACTTCCATACTCTACCAGGAAAGAGAGGAATGCCAAACCTACCACCTACTCAAAAGGGCAGAAGCTCTAAAACAAATATCTCAATTATTAAGAATGAGAGCTGTGGAAAAGGTACCATCTGTGGAGCAAGGAAAGGGATTTTACTCCAGACTCTTCCTGGTACCAAGAAAAGAAAACAAATGGAGGCCTATTCTAGACCTGTCCGCTTTAAACACATTCCTCATTGTTCCAAAATTCAAAATGCTGACCCTACAGCAGCTTCTTCCCATGCTGGGCAAGGAGTCTTGGCTGGTAACTAGATCTCAAGGAGGCATACCTGCACGTCCCCATAAGACCAATTTGCAGAAGATACCTCAGATTTCTTGCAGGATCAGAGCATTATCAATTCTCAGCATTGCCCTTTGGCTTATCTACTGCACCCAGAGTGTTCACGAAATGCCTGGCATCAGTAATCGCTCATTGCAGACTTCAGGGGATTCAAATCTATCCCTACCTGGACGACTGCCTGATACAAGCGGACAACAAAAACAAACTAACAGAAGACTTACAAAGAGTCATCTACCTGCTGCAAGCCCTGGGATATACAGTCAATACAAAAAAGTCAAGGCTGATTCCATCCCAAAGAATAACCTTTCTGGGTGCAGAACTGGACACATCAAAACAAATGGCATTTCTAACTGCAGAAAAGAAAGTGCAACTTCCTCTCTACTTGGCATTAACAAAGCAGAACCATCTAACTGCAAGAAAAGTGCTACAAGCTCTAGGCTTCATGGCATCCTGCATAATACTGGTCCCTCATGCCAGGCTGCATATGAGAAAGCTACAGTGGTACCTAAAGAATTTGTGGTCCCAGCACAAGCACAGCCTAGAAACCAAAATTCCAATGATCCCATGCCTGAAGCAAGAGTTCCTATGGTGGGCTCAGGCCTGCCAATCAAACACAGGATTGCCCTTCTGCAAAAGGCAACCAAGACAAACCATCACGACAGATGCCTCAGACCTCGGTTTGGGGGGCACACATGCTGGACAAGTGCATTCAAGGCCTATGGACTCAAGACCAGCTGCATCTGCACATAAATCTAAAAGAAATGATGGCAGTAAAATTGGCAATCCAGGCATTCAGACCTTTTCTCCAAGAAGGCCAGTTGATGATAAGGACAGACAACACCACAGTTATGTGGTACATCAACAAACAGGGAGGCACACACTCATACCCTCTATGCCGGCTGGCACTGGACCTATGGGATGTGGCTCTGAGCTACAACATTCAATTACAGGCAATTTATGTACCAGGGAAGGAAAACATTCTAGCAGACATATTAAGCAGAACTACAACAGATGCCCATGAATGGATGCTGCATCCGGACATCTTCAAAACCATCACAGGAAAATGGGGATTACCACAAATAGACTTGTTTGCATCCCCATTCTATCACCAGTTGAAGAAATTCTGCACAAGGACTTACCACCCCCTTGCTTGGAAGGTGGACTCCCTATCTTTCAGTTGGAAAAGCCTGACAGCATACACATTCCCACCACTTCCTTTGATGCACAAGGTGCTTCTGAAGATCAAAGAGGAACGTCCGAGGATCATTCTGATAGCCCCAGACTGGCCAAGACAACATTGGTATCCACTACTGAGGAGCATGTCCCGGGAACAAATATGGACACTGCCCCTGATCCCATTACTGCTAACACAGAACAACTACAACATCCTGCATCCAAGCCTAAAAACTCTGCAGCTAACTGCCTGGAACATTACATAACAGCAATTAACCCAAATTTATCCCAAAGGGTTAAAGACATAATCCTGGAGGCTCGTAGACCTTCAACAAGAAAGAATTATGCAGCAAAGTGGAAAAGATATTTCATCTGGAGTACTGCAAAGGGGCAAGATGTGACACTGGTGAACATAGCCAACATCCTGGAGTACTTGGCGGAGCTCTTCCATACAGGCCTGTCCTACTCTTCCATCAAGATACATGCATCAGCTATTTCAGCAGAATACAGCTTGGATCCTCCTGTCTTCTCGCATCCTCTGCTCAGACAGTTTCTGAGAGGAATTAAAAATGTAAAACCTCCCAGGAAACCTCCATTGCCAGCATGGGACTTGAACTTTGTGCTAGAAAAACTGACTCTTCCTCCTTTCGAACCAGCAGCAACAGCAGAATTACAATACTTATCCTGGAAGACTGCTTTCCTGCTAGCAATAACTTCAGCAAGAAGGGTCTCTGAACTACAGGCATTAATGGCAGTGCAACCCTTCCTGATCTTCCATCAAGATAGTGTCCATGAGAACAAATCCTACATTTATGCCTAAGGTGGTATCCAGAGTCTCTTTAAATCAGGCTATCCACCTTCCTACATTCTTCCCCAACCCACAGAACAGGGGAGAAAGGCTCTTGCATACCGTGGATGTACACAATTACGCTACTACCTGGACAGGACAAAAAACAATAGAAAAACTGACCAGCTTCTGGTAGCATATGCAACAGGAAAGGAAGGAAAACCAATTTCTAAACAGACAATCTCCAAATGGATAGGAAATTGCATTAGATTTTGTTACTCCTGCCATGGAAAGAAAACTCCAGAGAACATCAGGCCTCACTCCACAAGGGCTACAGCCACTACCACAGCTTTCTTACGAGGAGTGGCTACCAAGGACATTATAGAGGCTGCTACTTGGACCTCCGTGCATACATTTGTCAAGCATTATAACTTACCTCTATACTCTAGATCCCGTGCTGATTTTGCCACTGCTGTTTTGCAAGGGATCCTAACTACACCATAATCTATTCTCATTTCCTCCTCCCCTAGTTTAGCTATGGTATTCTACCCATTTGTAAAGACTGCAGATGCATCCTTGAAGGACATAGTACAGTTTTGTACCTACCATAAATGTAGATGTCCGAGAGGAATGCATCTGCAGTCAACCCTCCTTCCCCTCTGAGGTACTCCTAGGGTATTTGCCAATCTTCAGCTAGCTTGGGGGGGATCTATTATGGTGTATTTGTATATATGTACATACATGTTTATTTTGTGTGTTTGCTCTCTACTATTTGGAATCTTTGGCATTTATCCAAATTTAGCCATCCAAGAGGGCACCTGGCATCTGGGGCAAGAAACACTGAGGAAAATGGCGTCGGCTGATGCCTTTATACCCGAATAACTGCCGCAATGACGTCGGGTGAGGTGCGACACCAGCCGAGGCCAGACCCAGACTTTGGAATCCGGCCGACCGAAGGGCTGCCTGACGACAGGACAACCCATTTGTAAAGACTGCAGATGCATTCCTCTCGGACATCTACATTTATGGTAGGTACAAAACTGTACTTTTTTTCCAGAGGGGATGACTATGCACTTTTTGGCATTTAGCTTGAGGCCATGATTTTGATACCAGGTATCCGTCTCAGTGAGACCCTTTTGGAGGATGTCTGTGTCAGCCGGAGAGTCAGTTATAGCCCCTAGTTTGCAGTCGTCTGCGAACCTGGTCAGCCATAGTCCTCCTGTGCTTGCCTGTACCTCTGAGAAGTATACGCCGAACAGGAGGTGTCCTAGGACTGAGCCCTGGGGAACGCCACTTGTAACCGGTTTAGAGTCGGACCTAGCTCCTGCAACTCTCACCATGTGTGTTTTGTCCGTGAGACAGTTGGCAACCCATCTTGTGACGTAGGGGTTTATGTTCAGGCTGGTGAGCTTGTCTATAATACCATAATGGGGAATGGTGTCGAAGGCCTTAGCGAGGTCTAGATAGGTTGTGTGTATCACCTTTCCCTTGTCTATAGCCTTGGTATGTATATATTTGTTATATATATATATATATATATATATATATATATATATATATATATATATATATATATATGTGTGTGTGTAATATGGCAGGCATGAGAGATCAGCAGTCCTGGGGTAATGTACCCTTGCAAAAAAAAAAAAATCTTTTTTTTTTTTTTTTGAGGTTTCTTGCCGCATACATACTAGCATGTCGACATACATAAATTAATGAGAAGTATTAGGTTCATAGGTTCATAGGTTTATACTAGGCTATCTGCCCTAAGGCATTTATAAGCCTAGCCCAAAGTTTTGTGGCTTACGCCACCCCTTATGTTAAAAAATACTGTGCCCATTAGTTTCTTGTGCCTCTGTCCAGCAGTGATACAGAGATGATTCCCGGGGTAAACCTACGATCTCCCATCCACCGGTCAAGATTTCTCTTGAACAGAGCCATCGAGGTGCTCTGCCTCACATGGACTGGGATTTTATTCCACAGCATAGGGAGTCTCTGGGTGACAAATCTATCCCTCCAGCATGTCCTATTTATATCCATGCTAAGGTTTAAGTCGCTTGCTCTAGTGGATCTGGTAGATTTGGATTTTTTGAGGTGGAGCATGTCCATTAATTCCGGGTTGGACATGGCCTTGTATGTCAGGCACAGGTCACCTCTGAGCAGGCGGTATGCGACTGAATAGAGCTGGAGTTTCTTCAGTCTGGCAGCATATGACAGATTTTGGAGTCCCTTTATCCTTTTGGTGAGGAACTTTTGGGGTCTCTCCAATTGCTGCAGGTGTCGGGTGAGATACATTCCGAATGGGGCATTGTACTCTATCATTGGTCTGATAAGTGAAGAGTACAGGGGAACAATGACCTCACTTGATCTGGATGTGAATCCCTTCATGATCAGGTGGGCAATGTAGAAGGTCTTTCTAACCACTTTAGCAATGTGAGTGTCAAAAGAAAGGCCACTGTCAACCTGGGTCCCCAGGTCCCTGATAACCTCTTCTGTGCTTAATGGATTGCCACCTATATGGTAGCTTGGGGTTACCTTGTTTTTCCCGAAGGGTATGACTATACATTTTCTGGCATTTAACTTCAGGCCATGGCTCTGGCACCAGTTATCAGTTTCCGTGAGACCCCTCTGAAGGATATCTGTGTCCAATGTACTTTTCACTGTGGCGCCCAGTTTGCAGTCATCTGCAAACTTTGTCAGCCATAGTCCTCCTATGTTTGCCTGTACTTCTGAGAAGTAGATGCCGAACAACAGGGGGCCAAGGACTGAGCCCTGTGGGACCCCACTTGTGACCGGCTTGGAGTCTGACATGGCGCCAGCAACTCTAACCTGTGGGTTCTGTCCTTTAGCCAGTTTGCAACCCATCTTGTGACATATGGGTTTACATTTAAGCTGGTAAGTTTCTCTGTAATACCCGAGTGGGGTATTGTGTCGAAAGCTTTGCAAGGTCAAGGTAGGCTGTATGGACTGCCTTTCCCTCATCAATGGCCTTGGTGACTGTTTCGAAGAAGTCGACCAAGTTCAAAAGGCATGATCTGCCCTGGACAAAGCCAAACTGGGTCGGGTCCAATGTCTGCAAGTCCCCTATGTCTTTGTTTATAAGTTCCATTATGATCCTCTCCATAGCTTTGCAGACCAGGCTTGTTAAGCTTGTGGGCGGTAATTTCAGGGTCCGTGAGGTACCGCCTTTGTGGAGTGGGACCACAGTTGCCGTACGCCACTCCTTGGGCACGTATCCTGTGGTAAGGCTAAGATTAAACAGCTGCCTTATATGCGGGTTTAGTTCCTCGTTGAGTTCGTGTAGCACACAGCCGGGGACACCATCCGGTCCCATTGATGCTGTGTGTTTAGCTTTAGAGAGAGCAGCTTTCACCTGCGCATTAGAGATGTCTGGGAGGCTACACTCCGCTGGGATAGTTATCTCTCCTTTTGGGGGGGAGAGGGGGGTGATGTTTGCACTGAACCTGTCTGCCAGTATGTTGGCAATGTCTGTGGGTTCAGTGATTTTTATATAATTTTGGACTAATTCTGCACATATCTGGGAGTTTCCACCCAGGTTTCTAACATAGCTGAATAAGGCCTTATGATTGTCTTTTGAATCTATTGCAATTTTTCTCTCAAATTTGGCCTTGGATGATTTTATGAGTGCTCGTATTTTTTTACTAATAATGATCAAAGGTGTCTTCTCTTTTATGGATTTTGCTCTATCATGTAACAGCTTTCTCCTCTTATTGTAAAGTTTGTTTATGGCTGGGGTCCACCAGACTGGATGTTTGCCCTTGGTGGAAAGAGTCTTGGTTTTATTAGGGATTGCCTGATCCATGCAGTCCTGGAGGTGTTCGTAGAAGGCATTTGTAAGGGCTTCCGCAGCTTGGGTTGTGGTTTCCACTGGCTCGGGGGCCTTGAAGGATACCACACCAGTCTTGAGTAGTGTGAAGTTTGCTTTAGAGAAGTTCTTCACTGTGTTTGGGGTGGGGGCGGGATGTGGATTTCCAGTGAGATAAGTTTGTGATCTGATCTCACCAATGAGGGATATACTTCCAGTGTGGAGCATTTTGTCCCCATGTTTGTGATGATGAGATCTAGTATATTTTCTCTTCTTGTGGGAACGGTAACTAGTTGTTCCATGGCATTTGAATTTATGAACTCCAGGAACCTTTGGGCTAGAAAGTTGGGGCTTGAGTAATGTTCCCAGTCTGTATTCGGGTAGTTGAAGTCACCCAATATAATGGTGTTTGGAGATACATTTATACCCTCCGGTGTCTTCAGGAAGGCTGTGTGGGGTTCCTGAGTTTGAGAGGGTGGCCTGTAGCATGCTACAAATTGTAGAGCAGTTTTGCCTATGGTTAATTGCACCTGGATGGTTTCCGATGCTTGATGCGTTGCCACCAACCTGGAGGTGTGGATATCCTTGATGAATATGGATACACCCCTCCTTTTGTGGTGTGGTCCGGGTTTTGGGGCGGAACGCATGATATGAGGTAAAACCTGATAGTGCTGGGGTGCTCTCAGGAGCCTTGAACCAGGTTTCAGTCACAGCACAGACATCGATGTTCTCCATACTGAGAAGGGCCTCGAGGCGTGCATTTTGAGATTTAGACTTCTGGCATTGAGCAGCATTACCCTTAGTTTCTTCCCATTTTGTTTTCTAGGGTGGTAGGTTTAGAATTTGAGCCTTGCCTAAAAAGGCACTATGGGGGTGGCAAGAGCCTTAGCCAATATCCGGAATCCCAGGGTGACAGGTGCAAGCCGTCCCTTGCGAAGCAGCGTGGCTTGTCAAGCATGTCATCCCAGGCAGACAGACATTGGATCCCCTTTGAATGACACCAGAAATTAAGCCAATTGTTAAAGCTGATCATCTTGTCTCTATGTTGTGGCATCATTCTTGGTGAAGGAAGGATACTGCTCAGGGTCAGGGTCATACCTGCCTGGGCTACATAATCAGAGAGCTCCTCTATGTCTCTTTTCATGTAGTCCAGGGAGGTACGTCTCAGGTCGTTCACACCAGCATGGACAATGACTGTGTCATATTTGTACTTGCTGTGGAGTGACCCGAGTGCTTGTGTTATGTGGCGGATTCTAGCGCCCGATAGGCAGCTTACTCTGACTCTCTCCTTGTTCAGTCTGGTGAGTGGGACGTCAGTGTGTCTGACTATGGAGTCACCTATGACAAGTATGTTTGGTGTTGTATTTGGCCTTAAGGGCTGTGACTGCTTTGCACACTCATTTTGTGGTTTATGTGTTGCCTGTGGTGTGTCATGAGGTGGCAGTTGCTTGGATGTCTGCTTTGGAGGCCTCTGCTGTTTAGGTAAATTTTTGCTCAGAGCCTCCGAGTATGACTTTGTGTGTTTATGTGTTTGATTCATTGTTGTGATAGCTTTATGTGAGACTGGTTTTGTGGTGTGTGTAGTTGCCTTCTCCTCCTGTCTGGTCTTGCCAGTCCTGAGTTGAGAGAGCTCAGCCTCCAGTTTGGCTAAATAGCTGCATCTCTCGCAAGTATTTGTGTTATGTGGGAGGAGGAGAGGGTTGTCAGTGTACATGAGGCAATTGTAACATTGCATCAATATTCCCAAATTCACCAACTGGACAGGAGAGGACACCAGCATCTGGCCCTTCGACATGCTAGAGAAATTTAGAAGTTAGGGGTGTAACTGAATAAGAGAGGACTTAGTAAGGAAGTGGGTACTACTGGGGGGGTTTTGCTAGTGAGGGACTTTGTATAATACAGAAGTGCTAAACCTGAAAAGAAGATGCTTTTAAGACAAATAAAAGCTTTTAGGAACAAGTGCTGCGCTTTTTAGTTAAGGGATATACTGTTTAGATTACTAGTAGAGCACTTCTAAGGGAAAAAATGAAGAACAGACTTTATGGAGCCAGAAAAAGTTTAACCTTGTTAAACCGGCGCTGCCTGATGCTGCTCTAGTGGCAACTCCGCGCTAAATCGCGCTAAAGCACTCTAAAGCGTGCTTGATAGCAGGGGCTGGAAAGAGCCAGGAATTGACCCAAAACAGCCAATAAAACTACAGTTTCAAGTCAGTAACCACTCCCACGGGGGCAGGGAAGCAGCTCAATGTTTATCACTGCCACTGATCAACAGAGAGACTTTCCTTTAGCCCAAGCAAAAATGGCCTCACAGAAACTTACAAAACAGTTCAAGAACAGCAAGCCTGTAACTTGAACTTTTTTAAATCTCAGAAAAGTGGGAAAAAAGCAAGATTTTTTGTTTTTGTTTTTTCAGAGATAGCAGAGGTTCACAAGTAATATCAAGTTATAACAGTGCAGTAAATGACCCCACACAAGAGTGCTAGGTCAAAGACAGAAAATATGCAAGTTTTGAGAAAAAAACGATTTTAAAGTTGTGTAAACAGGAAATTCAGTATACAGCTTTTAGTTGTGCTCTAAATACAGCTACTAATGCAGAAATCAAGTTTAACAAGCCAGAAAATGCTCAAACTAGGCAGCTATGCAGAAAAACTTATCAAATTGAAAGGATTTATATAGATCCCTGTATATACACACACACACACACACACACACACACATATATATATATATATATATATATATATATATATATATATATATATATATATATATACATACACACACACATATACAGTAGGTGCGTGAAACAGCAGTGTGCATCACAAGTACATATTCAAAAAGGCAGCACCACAAGTCCAACTTTATTGAACTTAAAGTTGTGATCACACTTAATGGAACACAAGCAAGTCAAGTTTCACTCAGACAGAAACCTCTTTAGAGACCTGGTTTGCTCGCATTCCCATTGGTGCAATCACAGTTTAAGTTTTCAAAGTTAGACTGTGGTGCTGCCCTTTTGGGTTTCACTACATATATCCATGTGTCTGCATACATATATATTTTATGTAATATATATATATATATATATATATATATATATATATATATATATATATATATATATATATATATATATATATAAAATGCATGTTAACACTAGGTGTCTAAAGAAGAATGGTGGACTGGGAAACTCGACAGGCTAGGGAGAAAAGTGAAAGCATATTGGCAGAGGTCTGAGAGAATTCCTAACATAAACAGAACAAAATATAAGAAAATTAGAAAAAGGTTTAGGTGTTTGCTAAGATCTCCTAGAAGGAAATGTGAATATAAGATCCAATGTTGCATTTTCTGTCTGTTTTCAACCTGTCAGTTATTTGCTCCAACTCTGATCCAAGGCTGGCCATTCCAAAAGACTTCAGCAGTGGAGTGCCACCTTCTCTACCTATAATACCACACTTTCTCTTGTCTACCCTAAAGTTTACTGCCTTCTGAGACTGCAGTGTGATTGCAGGCTCCATCATAGGAATAGCTGTATACTTTATATTTGGTGGTGGTGTATTTTCTTGACTGTATAGTCTTCATTTGCCTTTTGTAGGTGGTTTTGGATGGGTTAGTTAGCATTAGGTTTAGTTTGTCGGTTTTTCAGTGGTAGTGTTTTTCAGATTTGTGGCATTCCTGCCCGTTTTTTTCTCTCTAGCTGTTTAAAAAAAAGTTCTGTTGCATTGTTTTTCTCTTGGATTGTAGTGTGTGGTAGGTTAGGTATTAGGTGATTAGTTTGCTTGGTGGGTGCCTTTTCCTTTTAATTTTTTCTAGCTAGAAAGTTGGTGTGGTGCTTTAATGATGGATAAGGAAAAGCAGTTTGCATTCCATGGAATAATCTCTCATGGAAGATACTGACCTTGAGGAAGGAGAGGGCTACCCAAAGTCCCCCCCTCCCCATAAGGATGCCTCTTTTTGCAGTGTTATGGAACTCTATCTGCATACGGTTTGGATGGCCAAAACCCTCTCTCCAGAGGAGTCAGTATTTCAGGAGGCCTTTGGGGCAGGCCAATCCATGTCCTGAGTGGTTCCCCCTCCGGATGCAGCTATTGACCTGGTGTTTTGCAGGGCTTAGAGGGAACTGGATACAATGCAAATTCTTCCTAGGAAACCTGATAAGATGGCCCGCTTAAGGACTGGCATCATTGCAGTAAGGAGCCCACTCTTTTTTTTTGTGGTGGTGGCAGTCATCAGAAAGGACATTTCAGAAGACAGATGTTCTTCGTGTTTCACTGTTGCAGTCATCACATTTGGGTTATCTGCTTGCAGTAGCCCTCAGTTGGCCAGATTATCAGAGTCCTTCAGTCCATCCCCCAAATGGAGTCTGGGACAGTGGACTGTTTAGGGAACTGCACCCTCAGATCAGTATGTTTCACACTGAGAGCGTTACATTATTTAGGCAATTTGACAAGACTTTGGCATGGCACCGTTTCTGAAGTTCTAGAGGCTCTAAAGGTGCAGCTGCTGACCATGCATTCAATTTCCAATGTGTCTGTGTGGCTCCTCTTCTGTGTGGCAGGTGGCACATCTCTAGCTGCTGGCACTAGCATTGCCATGCACTGGCAGTCTTGGATGTGATTACGTAATTTTGCACAGTGCTTTAAATCATCCTTTGTCAATTCCCCTTTCAACGGTTCCTCTCCATCTCAAAAGTCAAATGTACATTAACCAAGAGTGAACAGGATTGAAAGACTGTCTGACATTGGAGTGCACTGTGTCATCCTTCAACTGTCCTTCTGTAGGAAATAGAAGGGGGCATGCACCACTTTCTTTTTGGAAATTGAAGCAGTTTTTTCAGGACACCTCTGGTGAGGGTGTCTCTAATGACAGAGGAGACAAGCAGAATGGATACCGCCCATGCAGCAGAAGTGGTCCACCTAACAAGGACTTCCACAGAGCTTTCTTCAGGCATCCCTTTCAGCGTACCTAAAAGGTGCTCAATTGTCCTACTCTAGAGCTAATCGGGGATCACAGTGCTCCGCACCCAAAAGCATGGGGGCCATCACCTTGGCTGCATAGGTGTTGAGAGTTGTATCTAGAAGTTATGCAGTACCACTTTTATTTCCGCCAAGAGAAAATTCTAAATCTTTTACAGACATTCCATCCCATCAATGAGATTTTGCAGCTGAGATTCACGAGCTTGTGGAGCAGACCAAGTTCTTGCATGGTCATGGTGCAATCCATTCTGCCTCAGCTGAAAAAGTAAAACTAGATGTGCTGATAAACTCTTGGATCATATAAGGAATGCAAGACAGTTCAGGAGTTTTCTGTGCTTTCTGGGATCCAGTCATCACTTCTGCGTGCTGCCCTTTGGTCTCAACATTTCCCCCTGGGTATTTACAAAATGTGTGGCAGTTGTAACAGCTTGACTCAGGCTGCAAGGGTCCATAGTCTTTCAGTACTTCCATAAGGGCATCGTTGGTCAAAGTGGCAGTCCTTGGATATCACCAGAAATTGTAAGGAATCCGGTCAATAGGCTTTCCAACTGTTGAAGTTCATAGGGTACCATTTGGATATAGTGTACTTGGATGATTGGATCCTTACTGCCTCCACCAGGGTATTGTTGATCAAAGCTCAGGACTTCTTACACGATTTGTGCCAGTCCATGGGTTTCACTGTAAATTGTGAGAAATCATTTCTATAACCCGTCTAGCTGTTTGAGTTCATAGGATGCCATTTGGATACAGTGTGTCAAACAGCAAGACTTCCAGTCAACAGGGTGAGACCCCTTATGGAGAGGTGACTTATCTACTTCATGTTCACAAGCTCCCGGCCTCCACTGTGCTGCAGCTGGTGGGTCACATGGCAGCATCTGTTTGCCTGGTGCCCCTGCTAAGGTACCATATGAACTTTCTCTTTATCATGACAAACACCTGTCAGGCCCATATCAGATGGTTTGAGTCTTCCCATGACTCTGCTGGCTGACCTCTCTCAACCTCAGGCCATGGTCATTATGGATGCTTCCCTTCTGTGGGGGGGGGGGGGTAATTTCAAATGAAGACTGTTCAGGGGACGATTTTGTGGCCAAGCCTCAGATCATTCTGTTGTAGATGAGAGCATTCTTAGAGTTGCAGGCTTCGTAGAACCTTCTCCCCAAGGTTGTGATCTTTTCTTAAACAGACATCATGTCTGTGGTTTGGTATCTGAACATAAAAGGGGGAACTCTGGCTTATCCTTTTTGTCAGGAAGGTAAGAGTGTGGCAGTTGGAAGTTTCCGATTAGCAGATCCTGATAGCAACACACATCCCAGGGAAGTCTACATCCTAGCAGATAGTTTAATCAGAAACATTCTTCTTCCTCTCAAGTGGGCTTTTCTCACACGTTGCCTCTGAATCCAGGGGTAGTAGCTGGATCTTCCAGCACTGGGGCTCCCCTTGCTGTGATTTGTTTGCCACTCCATTCAATAAATTATGCTCTGGCTCCCCCAGTGGGACAGTCACCTGGAAACCCTTTAGTTTCCAATATGCACATCTGTCTACTCCCCTAATAACATTTCTTCAGAAAGCCACGTATTGCAGAGTGACTGTGATTCTTATTGCTCTGTTCTGGTTCTGTTTCCTGTGACCTCATCTTCAGTATCCTTCTTGGGTCCTCGACCGCATACCGGGTGTTTACTTTCATCCAGCGGGGATTTCCCCACCCAGTCTTCACTCTCTCAAATTGACCACACGATTTCTTCAGTTTCCATAATGACCAGAAACCCCAAGCTTTCTGACAAAAGAGTTAATATTTTATCTTCTTCCCAGAGACCTTCTACATGGAAAATTTATGCTAGTAAATAGAGGTGTTTTGTAATTTGGACGTCTAGAAAGGCTTGTATTCTTTTTCAGCCCTTCTCAAGTCTATTATGGATTTTTTTTAGCTAACCTTTTTTGATTTTGGTTCAGCTGCTCCCCTACCAATGTTCAACTGGCGGCTATTTTGGATTTCCATATTCACAGAAGTACTACTCAAGAACAATTCTGAAGACTTCTATTACTGAATGTTATGTTTTTATTATGACATCGCATTCAGGATTCCGTTCCATGAGAGGATTTACTGCTCATGCTACACATGTTGTATGGCCCTTGTTTTCAGCCTTCAGCCACCGTTTCCTTGAAGTTATTGTCTTGGAAGACCATTCTTCTGGTGGCAGTTATGTTTGACAGATGGGTTTCAGAACTGCAGGCTTTATCCTTCATATTTGATTTTCCATAGGGAAAGGGTTTTTTTCTTAGGACTGATCCCTCTTTTTTGCCTAAGGTAGCTTCTGAGTGCAGTTTGAATCAGCTTATTCATTTACCAGTGTTTTTTCCCTAACTTCATAGACAACTGAGATTTTCTGTGGAGAGGACAAAAGCCTTCAGGATTTCAGAACAACTTTTTGTCTCATTATCTAAGGCCGAGCTGTGCATGCCAGTTTTGAAAATAACTATATCCAAATGGCAGTATGATGGCATTTCCTTGGGTATAATTTGAAAGGAAAATCCTTGCAGATAAAACCTAAAGGTCATTCTGCTGTAGCACTTGCTACTTTTGCAACTTTTAACTACAGATCTTATATTGATATTTGTGCTGCTGCTGTTTGTGCTAGTACTCACACGTATGTGTCCCATCATAAATTGGATGTACAGTCAAGTTCTAGGGCCTCATTCAGTTCCACTGTTCTCTGGAATGTTTTTTCCTAGGGCCTTGTTGGAATAAATGGCTGGGGACTCCTTCCAACAAGTTGAAGAAAGTCAAAAAAGACCACATCGGATACAAAAGTTTATGTACTTACCATAACGACAGATTGGTATTGTCTTTTTCCATCCTATTGAACCATCCCTCCCTCCTATCCCCTTCCTTCGGGTTGTGTGGACTGAGGTAGTGGGTGGCCAAGCTGTCAGTGGGTTTTCCCATTCCATTTTGGGGTCCTGTGTAAGATTCTGGAGTGTTTGTTTTTTTGCAGTGTTTGTGTGGGACAGGCAAACTCACTCTGAAGTTGACAGAAGGGAACGAGGTGTTAATGGGTAGAGGAGATGGAGCTGCACAGTAGAAATCTTTTGAACTGGCCAGTTTTGGATCAGAGCCAGATCTGATAACCCACAGGTTGAATAGGATGGAAGTAGAGAACACATATCTATTGTTATGGTAAGTACATGACTTTTGTTTTGCAACTTGTACCTCTGATAACATTAAGCTCTCTTTATACACTTGAGGGATATAGAGTGTGGATTCTCAGTCAAATATTAGTGTTGTAAAGGATGGTATAATATTCAGAGGTGCATCTTAAGTTGGTAGAGGTATTTACAGATATGTTTTCTTTCATGTCAGATAACAGCTCTATTTTCTGCAGTTTTAATTTTAGCAACCATAGTTATATTTGCTTTTACTAAAACAGAATCTGCTGGTTTCTGCATTAATTACAATTAAACCATGTTCTGCAGCTGACACTGAAGAGCTTTGTGGTTATTTTTTGTCTAAAATTTCTTAAGCAGTTTTACCGTATCTATGCTGGTTATATCAGTTTAGATTTGCAGGAGAGGGGTTTATTCCACATATATGGTAAACAGTCATATTTCCTCTTTTCAAAGGTGGTAAAATGTGTACATTATATAATAATCACCCTGTTAGTCTTTTGGGTGTTATCGGCAAATATTTTGAAATAATTTTATGGTTCTTGATAAAACAAGAGCTGTGTTTTGACTCTAGATATTTTTCAGAATGTTATTTACCCAAGGGAGCTCTTGTCTGATTAACCTGTTAAGATTTTGCCATAATAACTGGGAATCAGTTGATGTGGTTTTATTTTTTTATATTTCCTTGTATTTGTCTAAGTCATTTGACTCTCTTCCCCCATGTAAAAATTTATGACCTTATTTTAACTTGGAATTAACTAGTGTATAATAAAGTGAGTTGTTAGCTGGCTGACTGTGAAAGTTGAAGATAATATTTCTAAAGAAAGGAGGGTTGCAGAGGGGGGCCCAAATATACTTCTCAACTGTACAGATTTTTGCCTCATATTTTGATCTGTTCCTCATAAAATTTGTGATTTTCTGTCAAATCATTGAGAAGATCTGAAGACTGAAGTCACTAAATAATTATATAAATTTGTTTCAGACTTCATGTCCATCAGAAAAATGCATGCTAAGACAAATCTTGTTATTCTAGCCACTTTCTAAGTTTATAAGAGCGATATTTAAAATCTGTCCCCATTTTTGGCCCCTTGTCCCCCCATTCTCTCAGGCTTTATCCAGATTATTTGCACTAAGAGGCTGAGAGGTATGGAAAGGGTTCTGTTCTTTAACACTTGTTAAATCTGTATGTCCAATTTCACATCGCCAAATATGATTTTACTCAGCAAGTTTGCTGCTGATTTTTAAAATGTGGGGGGGGGTTATTAACTCTGTTAATGATCAAGTCAGTTTACAGGGATTCCTGGATACCATTTACTTATGGTCCTTAAAATAATAACATTGTCTGTGATACCAGTAAAACTAAAGTGTTCCACTTTGGAATAAGTAATCCTTGTTTCCTTTATGCCTTGGATATTATTATTTTAAGTAGTGAGAGCAAAATAAGGTATTAAGGTTTGGTGGTGAACTGTAGACTGAAATATGATGACAATTTAATATTTGTTATAAAAAGTGTTACTCTGCTATTAGAGACATTATAAGTAGTATATCTTGTTGTAATAAAAGTTTTATTACCTTTCACAAGGCTGCAGTAAGGTTGCATATAGAATACTTTGTGCTGTCCATGTTTACAGCTGTGTCCAAATATCCAGACTGGAAATAATTCAGAAGTATTTTATGATAGATTGAAGATGTTAAAAATTATAGTTTGACTTGAACAACTGTGCCCATATTCCTTATATTACAGATTGCTTAGAGGAGAACCTGATTCTTGTATATAAATGTTTAAATAATGCTTGTATTATCATCCACTTTGGGTCTGGAGTTTGTTCTGCACAGAGTACTAGAATTGTTTTTTTGTAAATATGTTGGTGTGCCACTCTTCTTTGGGGGAATCATCTTTTTGTCACTGGGTTGAGAAATTGTGGAATGACCCCCCTCCCTTCATAGGTTCATAGATTAGTACTAAGCTAACTGCCCTTGCGAGCCACTTTAAGCCTAGCCAATTATTCCCTGTGAGACTCAAACTCTGCACCTTGTGTTTGTAAGACAAACACCTTAACCATTAGTCCACCCTTTCGTGCTGCAGTCTTTCTTTGACTATAAAGATATCTTCATGGAAATATTTCAGTTTGGCACAGAAAACTAAAATAGCGCTACCCAAAATTCTTTGGACTGGCATCAGTTTTTGGATAAAACATAGATGCACATACAGTATTTACATGTGTCTGTAAAGATTCAAGAGGGCGAGAGGAAAAGCTTAACCAGACATTTACAGTGAAGGTCATTTCTGTATGCGGTTGGTTAATTCTCCAGTCAGGATTCTTATGAGGAAATTGTTTTTCCTAATCTCCAGGCTATCCACCAGATATTTGCTTTGCAGAAGCATTTTATGTCATGGGAATTTTTTTTTAATTGGTCTACGGAAAATGTCTCCCTTCCATATAAAAGAAAGATGATACTTGGAGATGCAGTGTGAGCAGTTCTTCCACTTTGGTACACTTTAACAGTGTTCTAAAAGCTAGTAGTCTGCATTCTGATTCAAAGTCTTCACTGTGCCCTATAAGACTAATAGGTTATGTACACCTCCTTTAGATAGACAGGAATTGCTTAGTACTTCTAAGCCTGATCCTGTAGGAAGATCTCTCTGTCACTGTATACACAAAGTGGAAGGATTATTCCCTTGACGCATTCCAGGTTACTACTCAAGTAAAAGGCGTATGCCTTGTAACTTAGGGTTCAGGTATTAAACTGTGATGATGTGTGTACTACTACCTTGCTTGAAACTGGCTTATAATGCATGCATTAAATTAAACATTTGTGAACGCTTCCATGACTTGATCTTTGTTTTGATCATCCAGCAGATGTTATTGTTGACTTGAAGAAAGACCAAACAAGTTCCTTGTTCTTGGTTATTGTGCTTTGATCTCTAAATACTTTTAGTGCAAATAATAAATCATTATGTAGCACAGAAAACCTTTTCACTTCTTTCATCAGTAGACACTTAAAAAGAAAGCAGTCTAAGTACAACTCCATCTCATCAGGAAAGGACTGATAAAAGCAAATGTCTTCAAAATTACTGCTGTCTTCACCTTACCCATTCTCAAAAAGCCCATGGAGACAGACTTGAGCCTTCCATCTGTGTGGCAACAGATAGCTGCAGACAAGTTGGTGTTGAAAATGGTTCAAAAAGGTTATGCAGCAGAATTTGCTTAGGAACCACATGGTAGTTAGCCCCACACACTTATCCCATTAGGTATATCTGGCTGTCCAGCTGATGAATAGATTTCTAGCAAATAAAATTGTTCAGAGCATGCTTTTTTGTAAAGGAAGTGCATTTTTGCATTCTACACTATTTGTGGTTCCAGAAAATACAAGACCTTAATACCAATTAGAGACATGGCTCATGTCTGAACAAGTTCATAAATACAAAGGATTCCTGGATGGTGACTGAAGATTTTAGTTCTTTCATAGTCTTGGATTTTTACTGTGCTTTGAAATTGAAAAACTTTCATCTTCACATTACAGTGAAACCTTCTCACTAAAACTGCATTTTATTCCAGATAAGTTTTTAACTTGGCCATTTGAGCTGTTCACATCGTCAAGCTCCAGTACTTGTGTGTCTCAGAAACCAAAACAGCAAGTAGTGTTGTGTATCTGGATGGTTGTCTAATTGTAGCAAAACAAAAGGTCAGTCATAAATTCACTTTAAATGACTGCCTTTGCAGCTGAGGACATATAAATGGTGATTTAATCAGGTAGTGCTACAGTTGTCTCAGGGCACAGTTTCTGAAAACACTGGGGTAATTTCATGTTCTTTTGATCCCTTAGGCATGATTACATATGAGAAAGACACAGTCACATCTCAAACATTTGGAGATAATCTACATATGTCCTCCTATTCCTATGTTGCAGTATTCTTAGTGTGGGATTCCCCTCAGACGACCCGAATGTTGGCTCCTATACAAAAGCTTAAGCCTGGCTGCTGTAGGTGCGTGGGACGTCACACTTAGGGTCATAAACCAGGGACCTTAAATGTGATTTTTGCACGCACAGACCTCTAAACATTTTAGCTGCAGTCGATCGTCATATCGATCACTCCTTTACTTGAAAATGTCTAAAGCTAAGTACCCCGTTGGGGATTTTTTATTTTACTTGAGCTTGGTTTGCTGTAGTTACCGTTAGCTGATGTCAGCTAAGAAGGGTAAATGGCAAGGTAGGCTCCAGATACAGCATAACGGTACACACGACCGCTGTGTTTTCTGTCTAGGCCAAGGGCACAACCATAACACTTAATAGATTTGATATTCTTTTGTACCCAAGATCCTCCGTAGCTGGCTGGTCACCCTTAACCTATACCTAGAAAACCAGAGGCTCAAAAAATTAGCACTCAGGATGGATACCGAATCGGCCGCTCTTACAGAACCACCACGGAAAAAGGCCAAAGGTTTTCAGGTCTACTTCCTCTGCCTCTCCGCCATCGGATGCCCCACCAGTGTCCGATTTAGGAGTTGAGGGATGTCCGATAGAACCCTCTACTTCAGCATCTCCCCTCAAGGAAGCCACTTCGGAAGTAATGGCCAGCTTGTCCATGGAGATGGCTCTGACGTTGGTCCCTACCAATGTCAAGGGGGAACCAGATATCGTCTGACGACCAACTGGGATCCCACTGCCTGAAACCCCTACCATTTCTCAGGCTCCTGAACCCAAGCCCTCTCCAAGACCTACACCCTTAAAAAGGAAACGGAAAACAAAACACCAGACTCCACCTTCTGAAGGAGTCCAAGACTTGGCAATCTTTTACCAGCTGTTTGATGCAGGCCTTCATAGCCCTTAGGCCCACGGCCCCTCCCCCGTCCACCATTCCAGTGCTTACTGCCCAAGAAGGGGAAGAAGAACAGGAACCCTACTATTCATCTTCAGATGAATCAATCTCCTCCTCTTCACAAATTGCCTCCCCACTTGAATATTATTCCCCAGATGAGGAATCCATAGAAGGGGACTCCCCATCAGAGGATGTCACCTTTGGGAAGACCATCACAAAGATGAATGAATACTTTAAATGGGACACTTCCCAAATGACCGACAGAGTAGATTTGAACTTCAAGTGGAATCTCCCTCACCTTCAGCCATCCCACCAGTCATTCTTGCCTACCTTGGTGCTTTCACCTCAGTATCAAAGAACCCAGGCTCACAACCACAGGCCCTAAGATACGTGATAGGTTCTATAAAATTCCAGATGAACAAAAATTCCTAGTAAAACCACCCCTGGCAGACCTTGCTGTCATTGCTATATCCTCTGACAAGCAATCTCTTCTGCCTACTGATAAGGATAGCAAAAGCATGGGCAGGATAAGAAAGAAGGTTTATAACCCCCTCCACCCTAGCCTTCAGAGCTGTCAACTACCAAACTCATATGATAAAATATGCCTTGGACCTAGTATCACAAGCCTCTTGACATCCACCCCTGACTGGCCTACCAAAACTGAGATAGTATCTAAACTGTCCCTGGCTTCCCATGTAGCCAGACATTCTATTAGATGCAGTTATGATGCAACAGAGGCCTCTGCACGGTCTGCTGCTTCTGCTTCAGTACTCCGCAGATATTCTTGGGTATGCCTCCAACCCCTACCAGAGGATTTAGTCTAAAATCCTAGATGCCCCATTAGACCGCAACCTCCTGTTTGGTAAACAAGTCTGCAGACCTTTTCAAAAACCTGCAGGAAAAAAGTAGAGAGCTTCAAGACATCAAGTACTTACTTGTGTCCCCAATCCCTAAATACTACAGGGATTATCCTGCTAAGACTACCTTTGTCAGGAGGCCCCCCTCCTCTTCCAGGCATAGGAGAGAAACTAGGAGGCAAACACCAGTTGTCTCACAACTCAGTCAGAGACCGCCTTTTCAAGATAGAAGTGGACCCAACAATGCGTGACTGCCTTGCCCACCTACCCTTGTCAGCCCGCCTCTCCCACTGCCTCCACATTTGGAAATCCATCATATCAGACCGTTGGGTGCTGGCAATAATACAAAACGGATATTTCCTTTCTTGGAAGGGAAAAACCCCTTCCAAGGGGCATTCCTTTTCCCTCAAAAAATCAACTATATCTCCATATTCACATAAAACCCTCCAACAGAAAATTCTTGCCCTGCTCTCATTTTCAATTTACAGCCTTGCTGTTTGGTTTATTTACTGCACCCAAGGTATTTATAAGATTCCTAGCCCCAGCCATAGCTTTCTGCAGAACCAAAGGTGCTCAAATCTATCCCTATCTAGACGACATCCTCATTCTAGCAGAAACAGAGGACACCCTTCAAAACCATCTGAGGTTCACCACTTCCCTGCTTCAAAGCTTGGGATTCACCCTCAACCTCCAAAAATCATCCTTAATCCCCAGCAGGAGAAAATCTTTCTGGGCTGCAGGATCAGAACAGACCTGTTATGGGCTTTCTTCCTTCAGGACCAAGTTCTCTCTCTCCCCACTCACTTCCAAAGCTTATTACAGGTTCATCAGATATCTGCAAGACAATTCTTGCAGATCCTGGGACTAATGGCAGCCACCATCCCCATGCTGCCTCTAGCCAGAATGGACATGCAAAAACTACAATGGTACCTGAAAAATGTGTTGTCACAATACCAACATCCCCTAGAGCACCAGATTATCCTCCTGCTCTGTCTCAAAGCAGAACTAAGGTGGTGGATCCAACAAATACTTCTGAACCTGAGCCTTCCATTACAGCCACCCTCCCCCAACCCAGCACATGCATACAGATGTATCAGACCTAGGGTGGTGGGGGGCCACCATGAAAGGTTTCATGGTACAGGAGGCCTGGAACCCTACCCTCCAAAAGAAACACATCAGTGTGAGGGAAATGACTGCAGTTCTTCTGGCCCTGGAAGCCTTCCTCCCTATCCTGCAACCTGGCCCCCTTCAGCTCTTCACAGACATCACAGTCATGTGGTATCTCAACAAACAGGGAGGGACCAAGTCCTACCTCCTCTGCCAGATAATATTGCAAATTTGGGACTTTGGCTCCAGGAACAGCTTATCCCTGCAGGCAACATACAGGAATACATTCATTTGATTGAGATAACTTTCCTCAATCGAGTATAACACCAAGTGTTATTGCCAAATTTCTTCTTGCCGAACAGTCGGAATGTCGTACATAACACCGAATGTGACATTTCCGACCGCTCTACCACCTAAACAAGCACTACTGAGGGTCAAAAAGGGGGGGGGATGTTTTGCAATTTGCAACAATTGCTTTTGCAATTATGAGAATTTGCCCCACTGCTTTCGAACATTTTCCGATCGACCATCCACTGGCCGATCAAATGAATGTATACCCAACATACATTCCTTCTCAGGACAACAAACAAGAAGATATTCTCAGCAGAACATCCTCTCTACAGCACAAGTGGATGCTGAAGAGGGATGCCTTTCTAGACGTTGTCCACCTGTGGGGCACACATCAGGTAGATTTGTTTGCCTCCCCCCAGAACAGGCAATTGAAAAAAATTCTGCACCAAGAACCATTCTCCACTTGCCTGGAGGGTAGATGCCTTCAACATTCCATGGAATGGGCAGTTTCTATATGCATTTCCACCCTTCCCTCTCATTCAAAAAGTCCTCCTGAAAATCAGGAGGGACAAACCAAAAATCTTGCTGCTGACTCCCTATTGGCCAAGTTAGCACTGATTCCCCCTACTTCTTTCATTAGCCAAAGGCAATCACCACAAGTTGCCACACAAGGTGGACCTACTCGCACAACAAGAGGGAATTCTAATTCACCCTCACCAACAGATGTTAGGCCTAACACTCCGGATGATAAACTGCTAATCCCTTTCAGACACTACTCTGAGGATGTGCTTTTGGTCCAGAGGAAGGCCAGGAAACCTGCTACTAGGAGATCTACTTATCGAAATGGGGAAAGATTCTCCAACCTGTGTCTCAATAAGGACAGAGATCCCTGCCAAGCAGAACCCCCCCCTCCAGTCCTTACCTATGTGTGTGAACTAATTAAGGCTGGTCTTTTGTACTCTTCCATGAAAGTCCACCTATCAGCAATTTCAGCCTGCCTACCACTAGATCCCCCAGGCTAGATGTCAAATTATTCCTGAAAGGGGTCTTACACATCAGACCACCAAGAAAATCCATCTCACCCCCCTGGGATCTAAACTTCATTCTGGAAAAAACTAACTCTGGGCCCATTCGAACCAGCTAGTGCTGCTACGCTCCAAATGTGTACATGGAAGACTGTACTGCTGGTGGCCCTTACCTCATCTAGAAGAGTATGAGAGTTACGAGCTCTAATGGCCTGTTCTCCTTACACTACCTTCCACAAGGATAGGGTGACCCTACGTACTAACTCTTCCTTCATGCCTAAAGTGGTCAACGAAGTGTGTCTAAACCAATCCATTCACCTGCCCACCTTCTTCCCCTCTACAACCAGTGACAGTGAGAGGATACTCCATTCCCTGGATGTGCACAGACAGTTAAAGTTTTATCTGTACAAAACTAAGTCCATCAGAAAATCTAACCAACTCTCTGTATCCTTCCACCATCGGGCCCTGGCCAAGGCAGTCTCCAAGCAAACCATTTCCTGTTGGATTAGGAAAACTATTTACTACTGCTATTCCCACCATGGTAAGCACTTACCCCAGGGAATAAGAGCTCATTCTACCAGAGGCGTGGTAACCTCCAAAGCCTGGACACAGCCTTCATCCTGGAAACAGCCACCTGGTCCACATGTCACACCTTCACCAGACACTACAAATTGGACCACATCTCCAGAGCCTGGGCAGGGTTTGCTAGAGCAATCCTGCAAGGTTTTGTAGAATCAGCTACATCTACCTCCACCCTTCCCTCTAATTAAGCTGTGGTACTGTCCCACACTAAGAATACTGCAACATAGGAATGGAAGGACCTTAGAATAGTTGTGTAAAATATTACCATAACCATAGATGTCCTTTTCTTCATGTTGTAGTATTTCTTTCCACCCACCTCCCCCTTTTTTACCATTGACCTGTTTTAAGGGCGCTTTGAGGCTCTGCCCTAGACCAGAGTCAGACTTGCCAGCATATGACACTTTGCACCTCTGACTGACATCACTTGTTACTTTCTATGGGTCTGTCCAACTGGGTGTTTTAGTTCTGAAGTCTATGCGTGCAGACGTCATATTTAAGGTCCCTGGGTTATGGCCCTATGTGTGGCGCCCCACGCACCTACAGCAGCCAGGCTTAAGCTTTTGTATAGGAGCCAACGTTCAGATCACCTGAAGTGGGGAATCCCACACTAAGAATACTGCAACATGGAAGAGAAGGACATGTATGGTTATGGTAAGATTTTACACAACTGTTATTTTCACCTAATATATTCGGATATAGAGGGAATTTCTGTGGTGGGCATATGCCGAGAACGTATTATATATATTACTAATATTACTTCCAGCATCCTTCAAAGTGCCAGTTCTGTCTGCAGACTCTTCAGGTTATGCTTGGGAAGCCTACTTCAACAACTTGTCAGCCAAATGCAAATGGCTTATACAAGGGAAATGCCATCATATGTTGTAGATGCCCACCTTTCAGGACAAATTTTGGCCAGGCTGTCTTTGACTCCACTCACACAAGCAATAATTGAATGTTGTGGCCAGTTCCATTGGTGTAGGAAGTAAAAGCCTTGACAGCGAGCTAGATGATGACTGGCAGTTGTCTTCCACTGTGTCTGTCTCTCCCTGAATAGAGAATGGCAGTCTGACTTTACAGCTTGTTTACCACAGTGTCCTACAGCAGTGTAATTGTATTACTATCCCCTTCCCAAACATTGGCTTTACCCAGATAGACAAGCTGCCTAGTGTGGAAGTAGAACCTACATTCTTCTGCGCCAAAAGCAAGTGTGCTACCTGTTGCATTACTGCAGGTGTGTGTGCGTGTGTTACATATATATATATATATATATATATATATATATATATATATATATATATATATTTATATAATATATGTGTGTGCCTGTGTATCTGAAGTTGTCTTCATTTGGTCTTCAACCTGTGGGTCACGGTTCTGGCATGGATCCGACTCAGCCGCATTTTCTCCAGCGTCTGAACTGTACTCCGAGCTCCTCCTCTACCCATAATGCCACTGTCTCCTTCCTCCCTTCAGATAGAGTTTGCTGATCCCCATAGCAACCCAACCTGACACTATGTCTTTCTCCCTGACACCAAAAAACTAAGCTAGTATCAACAGGAATAACATATTATGCCAAAGAGAGAGTCATGTCTTATCCAGCCAAACCACCACACAGCCCATATGAGGCAGGGGGAAGGAGGTTGAAGACAAATGAAGATCAACAACTCAGATGGAATGTTATCGTGAGTACATAACTTCTTTGTCTGAAGTTGTTGTCTTCATTTGGTCATCAACCTATGGGACAGAGTCCCTAGCTACTAAACACCTGGGAGGCCCTAATGGAAGGATATTCTGTAACACGGCGGAGCCAAATAATGCCCTGCTTCTGGAGAGAAGATCCAATTTGTGATGGGAAATGAAAGTATGTGAAGGTGCCGAAGTAGCTGCCGAACAAATGTCATCCAAAGAAACTTTAGACCAAAAGGAGGCTGAAGTAGCCATAGATCTAGTAGAATGCACCTTAACATGACCTGGTGGAGGCACTCCCTTTGTTAACTACGCCAAGAGTATACACTGAGAAATCCAGCGAGCAATGGTGACCTTAGATACAGGCTTCCTATAAAGGGCTTAGAATAAGAAACAAAAAGTTGATCAGACTTGTGGAAGGCCTTTGTTTTGTGCAAGTAAAATCGTAACTGTCTATGAACATCCAGCAGATGCTATTTATACTCCCCTTTATTCTGGAAGTTCGGAAAGAAGACAGGGAGATTGATAACCTGATTGATGTTTGATTCTGTGGCCACTTTAGGTAAAAAGGAAGGAATAGTGCGCAGAGAAACTGTGTCTTTTATGGAAAATCATGTAAGGGGGCTTAATTCATAAGGCCTGAAGTTCCGACACCCTTTTAGCTGAAGTAATAGCAATGAGAAAGCCCGTCTTCCAAGACAGGAATTATAGATCTGCTTGAGGCAGTGTGTTCAAAAGGGGATGAAACCAAGGCTTGAAGGACCAATGTAAGATCCCAAGGAGGCATAGGGTCATTGATCGATGGTCTAAGAAAAAGGTACCCTTCAAAAAGGCTTTGCAGAGTTTAGAAGAGGCTAGAGAGGCTGAATTATCCCCTACGTGGAAGTTAGAAATAGCTGCCAGTTGAACCTTAACTGTAGAGAAACTGGCACCCTGTCGGAAAATGCTTGCCAGAAACACCAAGATAATAGGAACTGGAGCAGTGAAAGGATCCAAATCCCGTTGAGGTGCCCAAATGAAGAAACGCTTCCCTTTACTGGATTAAATCTTCCTCGTGGAAGATCTATGAGCCACTACCAAAATCTTAATTGGAGAAGATAACCCGGGAGTCCTAACTATCATGGGAAATGGAGCAGCCAAGCGGTGAGCTTCAGACTGGCCAGATCTGGATATGGGATCCCTGAGAGATGTGAAATCAGATCCGGAACCAAATCCAATGTCCATGAAGGACACACTACATGAGACAACAAAGAAGGGAACCATACTTGGCGAGGCCAGAGGGGGGAAATGAGGATGACTGAGCCCACCAGCCGTTGTGCTTTCTGTATGAATTTTGAGATCAGGGGAAGAGCATAGAGAAGACCAGAGGGCCGAGCATGAACTAGAGCATCTCTGGGGGGAACTCCCCCAGAGGGATGGTTCAGAGCAAAAAATGTGTTGCACTTTGCATTGGAAGGAGAGACTAACAGATCGCAGCAAGGCTGACCCAACTTTAGAAAGGTCTGCTTTGCTACTGAAGGATTCAGAGACCACTCATAAGGCACAAGGATAGACCTGCTTAGCCTGTCCGCTAGAACGTGCGTTACCACCAGAAAACAGCTGGTGGAGATCTCCCACTCCCACAATCTCATGGCTTTGTGGCAAAAGGGAGAAGACCTGGTTCCCCCTTGTTTGTTGATATACCAGACTAAAGATATGTTGTCTGTCTGGATGGCAATCGTGCCTAGAGGAAGATGGGCCTGAAGAGCTTGCAATGCCAATAGCACTGTCCTCATCTCCATGACGTTGATATGCAGCTGGGTCTCCAGGGAAGACCACATGCCTTGAGCGGTCTTTCGCAAGCAATGCCCCCCAACCTGAGTTGGGAGGCTTCCGTGGTCACCTTGGTCAGAGGGGAGGGAAGAGTAAATGGGCGACTGCGAAGAAGATTTGGGGACTGAATCCACCAAAGAAGAGAATCTTTGCATGCCCGGGATAGACAAATCAGTTGTGACAGTGGTAGAAAGGATAACTGAATCACCAGAGTCCACTGCAGCACCCTCATATGTAACCAAGCTGTGGGGACGAGGGTGATTATGGCCACCATGGACCCCCCAGTGCATTTAAAGCCAGCTCTGCAGGGGGAGTTGGAACTTGAAGAATGTACAAGACATGCTGTTTGATGGAGTGAAGCCTATCGGGTGTCAGAAAGGCCTTGATGTTCTTCGTGTTTCACTGTTGCAGTCATTACATTTGGGTAATCTGCTGGCAGATTGCCCTCAGTCAGCCTGATTAACAAAGTTTTGGGTCCTACGTCAGTTGCTGTCCCTTCTTCCATGACGTCAGGTCATCAGGGGTATAAAACATGCAGCCGACGTCATTACATCAGTCCTTCTTGCCATGCAGTGCTCGAAACAGAAGCAGTTCGCAAGTGCCGGTCGGCCGACTCTTGAAATTTTCGTTTTCGAGTTTCAGAACTTAAAGCTAAGTACCCCATTGGAAACTTTTTCTTGCTCCTTACCAATGTCAGTAAAAGTTAATAATTGCATTACTTGTGGAAAGCAAATACTTCATAAAGATTTTCATTTGTACTGTATTCCTTGCCTAGGCCTTGACCTTGACGTACCTTGCTGTCACTTTTGTGCTTTATTTAATCAGCGCACTATCCGACGTCGGTACATTTGTGCCTCTAAATATTTTGGTTCTCGGTTTAATTATCCAGAAATGTCATTGGTTAGCCATCCGACTACCGGGATTCCGAAAAAACGCAAAGTTAAAGACAGAGACAGGCTGCCGAGGTCCAAAACCGCTGACGATGCTTCTCCTAAGCCAGTCGCCAGTTCGCCAGTACTCAGTGAGGCGCTTTTGCAGCCCCTGATACCTGCTACTTCTGATTCACAGGCCTCTACTGAGACCCATTCGGAGTCCGATATGCAGCGCGATGCTTCATCTATGGAACCCGCGGATGTCTCTACCTTTGATGGGTCCAGAGCCGCTGTGCAGACACCGGCTTCTGAGGGTGTATTCAGGCCTACAGACTTGTATATTAAATAGACACGGCCTTCATTACTAAGGCCTAAATCTCGATCCATGTCTAAAAAAATGATGCCCAGGCCACATGTTCAGGCCCCTATACCTAAAAAACAAATGATAAAATGGCTGAAGATCTAATTACTCTAATCTGGGGTAGTCAACCCCACACACGCACACACACACACACACCAAGAGGCCTAGGGCTGAGCTTGATTATGAATCTTCTGATCAGGATTCTGTTTCTTCTGACTTTTCTAATGACCTGGATTTGTCCATACCTACTTATGAGGATTCTGATGCAGAGGATTCCATTCCCTCCGTTTCCCCTCCTGAGCATTTTTCTTTTGGGGAAACTTTACATACTTTAAGGGAGCATTTCCACTGGGAAAGCCAGGAATTTTCTGATTAAAAAAAAGTGGCTTAGGGATTTTCTGCTTCTACCTCAGAATAGGCCTTTGGCTATACCTCCTGCACTAGACATTGTTGATTATGCGTTCTCGGAATCCAGTTTGGCCCCTGATTCCCTGTCTCCAACTCCTAGTAAACCTGACAGATGCTACAGGGTTCCTGACTCCCACAAGTTCCTTTTCAAAACTCCTGTTGCAGATCCAGAAACCACTTCTCAGGGGCCCATGGGCATTAAGGCTTCTACTGCTAAAAATCCTATGCCTTCTGATAAAGACTCCAGGGCGCTGGATAGATGGGATAAAAAGGTTTATACTTCTGCAACCTTGGCAATCAGAGCATTAAACTGCCAATTTCATGTTAAAATATCAACAGCATATTATTGGATTGCTTAAACAGAAAATTATGTTGATTCCTTACTGTATGGAAAATAAAGATTTACAGCATTTAATGCATTCTGCTGAACAAGTTGGAAAACATACTTTGCAATGTGGTTTTGATTCTTTAGAGGCCTCTTGCAGGGCTGCTGTTACTGGGTCTGTGCTTAGAAGGCATGCTTGGCTTAAGGAGCAATCTTTGCCTGATCATGTTAAAGCTGCTAAATTGCACACACACACAAACGCACACACACACTAGTTGGTGTTATTCCCACATCACTAGCTGGTCCTGAGTCCTAATCAGGGCTTTTATCTCACTGCACCACAGAAACATTTTTCAGCTGTTTTTTTCTTTTTAAGTAATCATAGGTAATCATATGTTAGTACTAAGCTATCTGCCCTTGCGAGCCATTTTAAGCTTAGCCAATTATCCCTTGTGAGACTCAAGCCATGCACCTTGTGCTTGTAAGGCAAGCACCTTAACCATTAGGCCACCCTCCCAACTAAAATACCCCTGTCAGTTTCAAACCCCGGACCTTGGAAACACTAGTCTGCATGAATTACCACTTGAATTCCAGGAAGTGGATTTGCAAAGGTGCCAAGTGCTTTTTTCTGGTACAGTATGTGATGCCACTGTACATCTGAGAATAGGACATGCATGTTGTCAAGCAGGAAAGCAGCACAGGATAAAATGCTGAAATGGAGAAGAATAGATTGTAGATTCATTCTCGGATCCACTAGAAGTGTAGATCATATGATACAGGAAGGACACATCTGTTGTTTATCAGTTCTTTTCTGCCAGTGTAAATCTCAGAAACCCCATCTTCTGACTACTTCCCTTAGACATAGTCAAAGGCTGTAAGCAGAACTGGCAAAAGGATTTATTTTTCTTCTCTGTAGGTTTTTTATTGTTTGACTCGCATCTCATTTCTGGACTTCTGTTTGGGGGAACGCATGAAAAAAAATTTTGCCTTCCTGACTCTGGAGTGTGAGAAGTTCTAAAAGATAGTATTTTATGGAGTGTTTGTATTAGTGTCCATGTGTCTCGGTGATGGATGCAATGATATTGCCATAGGTAATTTTCAGTATTTAGAAGGCGACTTATATTACATGTTGTAATTTAATTTTGACAGTTTTATGTAAGGCGGTTAAACTTTAGCATTTCTAATATCTTGCGTAATAGTTATATATTTTTTTCCCTTGCATTTCTTTGGCAGGAAAGTGGTGTTGATCTTTGGCTTAACATCTGTAATTCCTTCTGTACTACCGCCACTTGTAAGAATTATCCCAAATGTACATAGGTCTGCAAAAAGTGTCATTAAGACAAAAGCTGATTGTTCACTTGAATTTTTTTCTTAAATCATTCAGTAGTAGCTAATGTCCATCTCTGTATCTTAAGTAAATTTTCGTTTTTTTTTTTTTTTTTTTTTTTTTTTTTTTATAATTTTTCACATAGGCTTCTATCCATGTAAATGACAAAGTTGTGCCACAGCCACCTCTACAGCAGCTTTCTTCAGAGAAGTTAACAAGAGACGGGGCGTTTCTAATGGACTGTGGTGTGGTATGTATCTTTTGTTCATTGTAAGAAAAAAATATTTTAAGGAATTTAAAGCACTTCACCACTAAGGTTCTAATTAGACAATAGTGCTGAGATTCTCCTGCCACAAAATGTAAAAATGTGAGTCTTTGACAGTTGAGTGTATATGTCCATGCAGGATGTCCGGTTTCCTATCTTATGGTCTGTTGGAAATTCCCTAGTTAGCTAATAGCCTCTTTCTTCCTAATAGACTTTTGTTCATTTTCTTTATACAGATCCCGCAAGTGTTTGTTTGAAGAGCTGTTTCAGGAAGGCTTATTCCATGTATATTCAATACTGTCTGTGAAAAAAATACCTATTATCTTTCTGTTTTTTGCCCTTCGTCTCTCACCCTTTTAATGCAAGAATTTTGGACAAAGTCAAAATAAGTTTGGGGGGGTGGGGATTGGGACAAAAGCTCAAGCTCATGGACAGATTTTGAATATTGCTGATGTCCTTCATGGATGCATCTGCAGTCATAACAAGTGGGTTGTCCTGTCGTCAGGCAGCCCTGCAGTCGGCCGGATTCCAAAGTCCGGGTCCGGCTTCGGCTGATGTCGCACTCCACCCGACGTCATCTCTGTTGGTCTTGGTGTATAAAGCATCAGCCGGCGCCATTTTCCCCAGTCTTTCTTGCCGCCGAAGCAGAAGCTGTTCGCAAGTGCCGGTCGGTCGGATCCAGAGATTACTTCTACGAATACTACTTGAAGACTTCTGGGACTCTTTCTTGCCTCAGCCGATGTCAGAAAAGTTAACAATTGTTTAACCTGTGGGAAACAAATACCTCATAAAGATTTCCACTTACTTGTGCCTTGTTTAGGCCCAGCCCACGGCGTAGCAGCCTGTTCGCCTGTGCCTCTTTCAACCCGTTTAACGCTTAGCGTCGGGTGGTTTGCAGAACAGTTTTTCGGTTCTGATTTTGGATCCTCCGACTACCCAATCTACCAAAACGCGAAAAAGAAGAGACACGATCAGTCCGGTGGTTTCGGCGAAAACCACGGAAAACTGATCAAAGTACAGCTGAACCTATTCTACAACTGAGGCCCCTGCTACAACTCTTGAATCGACCTCAGAAATTTTACCCACTCGGTGGTTGACTTATCAGACACCATCCCTTGGATGTCTCTACCCCAGCACGTGGTGCTGCTAGGCCTCCAGCAGCCATGTCCATTAAGGCCTTCGCCAGGGCTAAAGCAGCCAAGACTACTAAAACAGTGCCTGTTAAGCCCCCCACATCCAGGCCCTCTTCTAGTTCTCAAATGCTTTCTTTGGCAGAAGATTTAATTTCTTTAATTAGAGGATCTCAATCTCACCCAGACAGGGCCTCTCAGCCCCAGAGAAGAGACCTAGGGCAGAGCCCCTGAGCCAGTGTCTTCTGATGATTCTGCTGATGAATCAGACATAACTGACCAGCCAGAGGCTCCCTTCTCCAATTTTGAAGATTCTGATGCTGAAGAATCCATTCCAGCTGCTTCCCACCAGAAGAATTCTCCTTTGGGAAACCTTGCATGCCATGCGAGAACAGTTCCAATGGCAGCAACAGGATTTTCAGACTCCAGAAAAGACTTAGGACCTTTCTGCACCTCCCACAGCACAGACCCTTAGCTATACCTCCTGTTCTCTCTGTGGTGGATGATGCTTTCAATGATGTTTGCTCTCCAGATTCTTTACCCCAGCCCCTCCCAAACCAGACAGTTTTCACAGTGTGCCAGATACTCATCACCACCTTTACAAGGCCCCACTGCAGACCCAGAAACTATATCCCAGGGTCCCAAGGCAGTAGCCGCGACCACAGCTAAAAACTCTATTCCATCTGAAAGGGAAGCAAGGTCATTAGACAGATGGGGTAAAAAGGTCTACACTTCAGCTACTCTCTCAGCTAGAGCTTTAAACTGTCAGTTTCACATGATACAATACCAAGAGTTTATGCTTGATCAGTTAACTAAAAAACTAACCACTGATGAATCTCTTGATAAGAAATATGTATTAGAGATGGTAAATAACATACAACAGGTTAGCAACCATTCCTTAAAATGTGGCTATGATGCACTGGAGGCTTCATTTAGATCAGCCATGACAGGCACAGTGATAAGAAGGCATGCATGGCTAAAGGAACACGCTTTACCGGATCATGTTAAAGCTAAGTTGCTAGATGCTCCTATGGACAAGACAAGTTTGTTTGGTACACCTGCCCAGCAGGTTATGAAGAAAATGGAAGAAAAGGCAAAATCTGTTCAAACTGTTAAAGATTTCTTGCAGGTTCAACCCCCAAGGTTTAGCAGGAACTGGCCTGCAAATTGGTCCTTTCCTGACTCCACAAAATTTCAAAGGGGCAGGAATAGACGTTCCAGAGGCAGAAACCAATCCAGAGGAGGTGCCTACAGAGACAGTGGCAAGGTAACAACAGAGGCACAGACACAGCCACTGCCACTACATCAGCACAACCACAGTGACTTAATCCTAAATCCGCCTACCAGGGAACAAATAGCAGTTCCTCTAGGCGGAAAGTTAACCTTATTTTCAAAGAACTGGCACTACATAACAAAAGACAAGTGGATTTTACAAACCATAGATCAAGGTTACGGTTTCACTTCCACACTTTACCAGTCAAAAGAGGAATGCCAAATCTACCTCCAAATCAAAAACAGAGGCTCAGATAATGGAGTTAGCAAACATGAGAGCTGTGGAAAGAGTGCCAACAGCAGAACAAGGAAAGGGGTTCTATTCCAGACTTTTCCTAGTTCCAAGAAAGGAAAAAGTTGGAGACCAATTCTACCTGTCCACCTTAAATACATACATCATTGTCCCAAAATTCAAAATGCTGACCCTACAGCAACTTCTTCCCATGCTGGGCAAGGAGTCTTGGCTGGTAACTCTAGATCTCAAGGAGGCATACCTGCACGTCCCCATTCGACCAATCTGCAGAAGATACCTCAGATTTCTTGCAGGATCAGAGCACTATCAATTCTCAGCATTGCCCTTTGGCTTATCTACTGAGTATTCACAAAATGCCTGGCATCAGTAATCGCCCATTGCAGACTACAGGAATTCAAATTTACCCATACCTGGACGACTGCCTGCTACAAGGGACAACAAAAGCAAGCTGACAACAGATTTACAAAGGGTCATTTACTTGCTACAAGGACTGGGATACACAGTCAATTTACAAAAGTCAAGGCTGATACCATCCCAAACAAGGACATTCTTGAATTGGACACAGTACAACAAATGGCATTCCTGACTACAGAAAAACAAAAGAACTTCCTCTTTACTTCTTGGCACTAACAAAACTGAACAAGTTAACAGCAGGAAAAGTTCTGCAGGCCTTGGGCTTCATGGCATCATGCATAATCTTGGTCCCATTTGCCAGACTACATATGAGGAAACTACAGTGGTACCTAAAGAATTTATGGTCCCAACACAGACACAGTCTAGAAACAGAAATCCCACTAATTCCATGCTTAAAACAGGAGTTCCTATGGTGGGCTCAGGCATGCCAGTCAAACCCAGGCCTACCCTTTCGCAGATGTCAACCAAGCCAGACCATCACAACAGACGCTTCAGACCTAGGATGGGGCCCACATGCTGGACAAATGCGTGCAAGGATTGTGGACACAGGATCAACTTCACCTGCACATCAATCTAAAAGAAATGCTGGCAGTAAAACTGGCAATCCAAAAGTTCAAACCATTTCTCAAAGAGGGCCAGTTGATGATAAGGACAGACAACACCACAGTCATGTGGTACATCAACAAACAGGGAGGCACTCATTCATACCCCCTATGCAGAATGACCTTGGAGCTGTGGACCCTGGCACTCAGCTACAACATTCAGTTACAGGCAATATTTGTACCGGGGAAAGACAATACTCTAGCAGACATATTAAGCAGAACCACTTCAGATGCCCACGAATGGAAGCTGCACCCGGACATCTTCAAGATCATCTCAAAGAAATGGGGAATGCCACAGATAGACCTATTCGCATCACCTCTCAATCACCAGCTCAAAAAATTCTGCACAAGGACATTCCACCCACTAGCATGGAAAGTGGACTCACTCTCCTTCAACTGGAAAGGCCTAACAGCATATGCATTCCCACCTCTTCCTTTGATACACAAGGTACTACTAAAAGTCAAGGAAAAACGTCCAAGGATAATCCTGATAGCTCCAAACTGGCCAAGACAACACTGGTACCCACTACTGAAGAGCTTGTCTCGGAACAATATGTGGCCAATACCCCTGATGCCTTTGATGTTAACTCAGAACAACTACAGCATCATACATCCAAACCTAAAAACGCTGCAACTGACTGCATGGAACATCACATAGCAGCAGCTAATCCAGAACTTTCCCAAAGAGTTAAAGACATTATTCTTGAAGCAGACCTTCAACAAGAAGGAACTATGCTGGAAAATGGAAAAGGTTTGTCATGTGGAGTACTGAAAGAGGAAAAGATGTGTCAAACATAGATATGCCTAACATTCTGGAGTATCTGGCCGAACTTCTTCATTCAGGCCTGTCCTACTCCTCCATCAAGATACATGCATCAGCTATTTCAGCAGAATACAGCTTTGATCCACCTGTTTTTAGCACCCTTTGCTCAGGCAGTTCCTCAGAGGAATCAAGAATGTAAAACCTCCAAGGAAACCACCATTACCAGCTTGGGATTTAAACTTTGTGCTAGAAAAGTTGACACTATCACCCTTTGAACCAGCAGCAACAGCAGACCTACAACACCTGTCATGGAAAACTGCTTTCCTACTGGCAATTACTTCAGCAAGGAGGGTTTCAGAACTACAGGCCTTAATGGCAGTGCAACCCTTCCTAATCTTCCACCAAGATAGAGTGTCCATGAGGACTAATCCTACATTTATGCCCAAGGTGGTATCTAGAGTGTCTTTAAACCAGGCAATCCACCTACCTACCTTCTTTCCCAACCCACAAAACAGAGGGAAAGAATACTGCATACCTTGGATGTACATAGACAGCTCACTACTACTTGGACAGAACAAAAATAGCAGAAAGACTGACCAACTTTTTGTAGCCTATGCAACAGGAAGGGAAGGAAAAGCTATTTCCAAACAGACAATCTCCAAATGCATACGAAATTGCATACGATTCTGTTACTCCTTCCATGGAAAACCAATTCCACAGAACATAGGACCTCATTCTACAAGGGCAACAGCCACTACCACAGCCTTCTTGTGGCAACCAAAGACATTATTGAGGCTACTTGGACCTCCGTGCATACATTTGCCAAGCATTATAATTTGCCTCTATATTCCAGATCCCGAGCAGGGTTTGCCACTGCTGTACTGCAAGGGATCCTAAACACACCATAATCTACTTTTATCCTCCTCCCCTAGTTGGCTATGGTATTCTACCCACTTTTATGACTGCAGATGCATCCATGAAGGACATAGTACAGTTTTGTACCTACCATAAATGTAGATGTCCGAACTGGATAGCATCTGCAGTCACTCCCTCCTTCCCTCTGTGGTACTCCTAGGGTGTTTACCCTCCTAATAGCTAGCTGTTGGGGAGTCTTTATGCTGTATTTGTTTGTATATATGTACATACATGCTTATTGTTGTGTTTACTTCTATCTATTTGGAAACATTGGCATCTATCCAAATTTTAGCCTGCAAGAGGGCTACTGGCATCTGCGGCAAGAAACACTGAGGAAAATGGCGTCGGCTGGTGCTTTTATACCCGAAGACCAACAGAGATGACGTCGGGTGGAGTGCGACATCAGCCGAGCGGACGAACTTTGGAATCCGGCCGACTGCAGGGCTGCCTGACGACAGGACAACCCACTTGTTATGACTGCAGATGCTATCCAGTTCGGACATCTACATTTATGGTAGGTACAAAACTGTACTTTATAAATTGTAAACTGTAAAATTACTGGAATAGCAGATGTTGTATTAGCATGCATTTTCTGAATTATATGAATTCTGAAGTTCGGATGTCTCACCGCTTAATAGACTTCAGTCTTCAATAATGTGCAAGAAAGCCACAGTTTTTTTAGGTGGCATAAATCAAAAGTGTGTGTCAAAATATTTGGACATTCTGAGAAATTCTGGTTAGTTAAGAGGTATATGTTTACTTATGTTCTGAGTGCTTTATTTTTATGGAGGATACTGTTGTCTTGGACTTTAATTCCCTTGATGGACTTAAATATTCATATTCCACTCCTCCTTTTTGTCTTCAGATGAACACATTGTAATATGCACTGTTCATCATTTCTGTTACCATTTTATTTACAGGACCCATTTTGGTAGCATTTCTGCAGATAAGGGGGTCTACAAATCTGCACAGTTTTTGTTTTCTGGCCAACTGTGTATGAAGATGAGGAATGATTTCCAGCATTTTTGCAATTCCTTATTGCTTCCTGTTGTATACCAAACTCTTTCCATTTTTCTAGTTACCAATGTCTCATCCCATTATGTAGTCATTCCTGTACCTTTACTGCCTTCTTCACAGTGAATTATTGTACTGCTCTGTTTTACATCTTATCACTCTAACTTCTAGCTTAAGACAGTGTCACTACCTCACTTTGGACTATCCCCTACATCCCCTTTTCAGCGTCAGTAGATGTGAATTGGAGATGAACTTTAAAAATGTGATCAGCTAATAGTTTTAATAGACCTCCTCTAAGTTACATTTGAATAGGGTGAGGAATGGACTCTGCTTTACATAGATGAGGAGCTTATTCCAGAGCATGGCAATTTTGTCGCAAACAAAGCTTAAATCCCTGGATCTAGTGTTTTTGGTGCCGTTTGTTTTGTGGATGAGCAAAAGCTCCATCAGGGCTTGATGTAAGGATATCATTTGTCTGCGTTAGACCCTCTTACAGAATGTTGGTTTCATGGGGGGGGGGGTTTATGACGACTCCCACTTTGCAGTCCTCTGTGAACTTGGTGAGACAGAGGCCCTTGGAATTAGCCTTGACCTCGGAGAAATTGACACCAAGCAGGAATGGCCCCAGTACCGAGCCCTGTGGTACTATGCTGTTGACCTGCCCTTTTGGTTTAAGTGGTCTCCCCCGTCCTGACTTCTTGGGTCCTGTTTGTGAGCCTGCTGGTAATCTAGTGAGTTATATATGGATTTATGCTAGTTCTGTGAGTTTGTCCACAATACCTGAGTGGTGTATTACTTCAAACCCCTTAGCCAGATCTAGGTAGGTGGTGTATGCACTGTCTTCCCTTTATCCATTGCTGTGGTTACCATCTCAAAGAAGTCTACCAGGTTAAGTAGGCATGACCTTTCCTTGCCAAAACTAAACTGGAATGGGTCCATTGTCTGTAGGTTGCCAATGTCTTTGATCATTTTCATGATAATTTGTTCCATGGATTTGCATATTAGACAAGCCAGAGTAATAGCTCTGTTGCTTCCAGGATTGGTTGACACTCCACCCTTGTGAAGGGGGATAACCATTGCTGTCTTCCATTCACTTGATATGTAGCCTGTTTTGAGGCTGTAGTTGAAGCGAGTCAAGTGGTCCTTCAGATTGCCTACTGACACATAAAAATAGCCAAGCAGTCCAGAAGTCTCTTCCTGTTTGGGCTGGGAGTCAGTCACTTTTACTTCAGGGCACTGCATTTTTGTCTCACTACAGCCCCTGCGTGTTCACCAAATGCTTAACAGTGGTCACAGCTGATCTCGGTGTACAGGGGTTATGAGTGTTCCCATATTTAGATGAGTGCCACAGAACTGCTGCCACCACAGATCTTTTGGTTCAAGACTGGGGCACCTTGCTCCAGCTATGCTACAAACAGGGGTCATGATCAGCATGGAAAAATCCATGATAACACCTGTTCAGATGATAGAATTCATAGGATGTCACCTGAATACGGTCTTATAAATAGTCAAACATCTGGAGACAAGACTCATTACTTTGTGGCATTAAGCGTCAGCATTTCTTTCTCACCCAACACCTCAAGTTAGATGCATACTTTGTCTCCTAGGGTCCATGGCAGCCTGTATAACTCTTCTCTCATGTCAAATTCTACAGTGTGTGTGACGTCCCGGCTATGAGCCAGTAGTCAAGGAGCCTTAGTCCTCAACACTGACACTGGAAAGAGACATTCACTTGGAGCAAAAACAGATGCACACAGTATTTCCAGATGCAGCTCTCTGCACCAAGCACAATTTCCCTTAAGAGCACACAAGGAACACACACAGCCTGGGGGCTGTGTTTCTCTTTATGCAGCCCCTAGTAAGACTCCCCACTGACACAGCTGCAGAGTTAAGTCCTCAGCCGAGTGTTCCAAGCCAAGTCCTCCACCACCCTGTCTGTGAAACCAGTGATGTTCATCATGCTATGCTGCTGCGGTCATCACACTAAGGTTATCCTGCCGTCAGGCGGTCCCACAGTCAGCCTGAATTCCAAAGCCTTGGTCTGGCGTCGGTTGTCGTCGCTTCTTCCCTGACGTCAGTGCAGCAGGGGTATAAAAGAGGCAGCCAACGCCATTTTCTTAAGTCTTTCTTGCCACGCGGTGCCCGAAGCAGAAGCAGTTCGCAAGTGCCAGTCTGCCAGCTCCTGAGATTTTCAAACAGAATTTCAGCCGAAGTCTTCTATAAAGCTAAGTACCCCATTGGGGAAACTTTTCTTGCCTCAGACCGATGTCAGACAAAGTTAATAGTTGTATTTCTTGTGGGAAACAAATACCTCATAAGGATTTTCATTCTTATTGTATTCCTTGCCTAGGCCCAGACCACGACGTTTCTGGTAGTCGGTTTTGTGCTAGGTTCAATAAACGCACTATTAAGCATCGGGCTGATACCGCCCGACATTATTTTGGCAGAAAATTCAACTACATCATGTCGTTGGAACCTGCGACAAGCGCTATGTTTAAAAAACGCAAGGACAAAGACAGGCAGCCTAGATCAGATACTGAGGTCTCGGTTAGGCCTGCCGCCGGATCTTCGGTATTCAGTGAGGCGCCTACGCAGCCCCTGACTACCGCAGATTTAGAAAATACGACTATCTCTCAGTCAGAATCTACTGGGCCACTGGAGCCGGTTCCTCCTCAACTCGCGGATGCCAGCCCTGGCGGCGATCCGGAGACTATGGACAGGCCTTTGGTTTCAGAAGGCGTCTTTAAACCGATGACTCTCTCCGTTAAGTCATATGCTAAGCTTCCAAAGGTTAAGAAACCGGGTCCACAGACTCCCATATAGGCCCCTATGCCTAAAAAACAGATACTCAAAATGGCGGAGGACATGATTACCCTTATCAGAGGTTCCCAGCCCCCTCCTGACAAAAGGCCTAGACTGGAGGAAGATTTGCCGCCTCCTGACCAGGAATCCATTTCCTCAGCAGACTCTGAGGAACAGGATTACCCCTTCCCTCTCTATGAAGACTTAGATGCTGAGGAGTCTATTCCCTCTGTTTCCCCCCCTGAAGACTTCTCTTTTGGGGAAGCCCTGCACACCATGAGGGAGCATTTCCACTGGGAAGGACAAGATTACTCTGACTCCAAGAAAAGACTCAGTGAGTTTCTTCTTCTACCTCAGCATAGACCCCTAGCCATTCCTCCTGTTTTAGACATTCTGGGTGATGTCTACACTGAATCCAGTCTAAATCCAGATTCCTTACCTCCAGCACCACCTAAACCAGACAGATACTATTGAGTCCCTGACTCTCACAAGTTTTTATATAAAAGCCCTGCTGCAGACCCAGAAACCATTTCCCAGGGTCCCAAAGGGGTTAAGGCTTCTACTGCTAAGAATCCACTACCTGCAGAAAGAGATTCCAGGGCATTAGAAAGATGGGGGGGGGGGAGTGTATACCTCTGCCACTTTGGCCATGAGGGCATTAAACTGCCAATTCCACATGATTAAATACCAGCAGTACTTGCTTACTCATTTAAAACAGAAAATGATCCCTCAAACAGATCAACTAGATTTCAAAGGGATGCAAGATTTGTTGCATGCAGCAGAACAAGTGGGAAAACATACCTTGCAGTGTGGATGTTCTTCATCTGACATTGCTGCAGTCCTAACACTTGGGTAGTCCGCTGTCCCAGTCGGCCCGAATACCAAAGTATAAGGCTGACGTCGGTCAAGGCGCATTTGTCTGACATCAAGACGTCAGGGTACAAATGCGCATGACCGACGTCATATTTTTGCCGCATGGTCCGATGCAGAAGCAGTATTGCGAGTGCAGGTTGGCGTTCTGAAATTTTCTGAAGTCGGAGTTTCAGACCGAATCAAAGTTGGCTAAGTACCCGTTGGAATATTTTGTTTTCTTGCCTCAGTATTTAACCGGATGTCAGAAAAAGTGAATAACTGTATTTCTTGTGAAACAGATACCTCATAGAGATTACCATACATTGTGTATACCTTGCTTAGGGCCTGAGCACGGCGTTGTTGGCTGTCGCTCTTGTGCTAGATTTAACAAACGCACTATTAAGAGAAGATTAGATTGTGCCAGGTTAGTTTTGGGAAGCTTTGTAATTACAACATGCCGCCGGATGCTCCGGCGAAAAGTGCAAAGACAAAGCAGCGCCTAGGGTGAAGAACCGTCTGTCCCGGACGTCGGTTCTTTAGAGGCTCAGTGGAGCCGGTGGTTCTACCAGAAGTTCCTTTGGATTCTCAGGGAGAGACTTTACTGTTACAAGATGTGTCCTCTCAGGAGGTAGGCCAGGCTTCTCAGGTAGCTGTTCTCCCTCCCTTCCTAAGGGGTTAGGCCCTCCCTTCTGTTTCCAAGGCTCCTTCTAGAGGCCGGCCAGGGTTAACTTCAGTGGGGTCTCCCTAGTTCTTCAGGGTCTCTGCCTAAGAAACATATGCTTAAAATGGCAGAAGATTTGATTACTATGATTAGAGGTTCTTTACCCCCCCCTGATAAGAGGCCTAGGGTGGAACCTGAGCTTGAGAGTTTTGAGCAGTGTTCGGAGGCTTCTGAGTCTTGACTGAAGACTTGCAGGAGTATCCTCCTTATTCTGATTCTGATGTAGATGACTCTACACCTTCGGCTTCTCCTCCTGAGGATTTTTCTTTTTCAGAGACTCTTCATTCCATGAGGGAACATTTTAAATGGGAAGGTCAAGATTTCTCTGATTCTAGGAAAAGGCTTAGGGAATTTTTGTTTCTACCCCCCAGCATAGGCCTTTAGCTATACCTCCTGTTCTGGATGTGATAGAGGATGTTTTTGCAGAGGCTTTCCTGAACCCTGATTCTTTGCCTCCTGCCCCAGTTAAACCGGACAGGTATTATAGGGTGCCTGAAGCTCATAAGTATCTTTTTCTGAGTCCTAGGGCAGACCCAGAAACTGTTTTTCAGGGCCCTAAAGGGGTTAAGGCTTCTGTTGTTAAAAATCCTGTTCCTTCTGATAAAGAGGCAAGGGCTTTGGATAGATGGGGGAAAAAGGTGTATACTTCTTCCACTTTAGCCATGAGGGCTTTGAATTGCCAGTTTCACATGTTGAAATACCAAAATTATCTCCTTTCACAATTGAAGTCTAAGGTAGATGCTCTGGCGGAAGGTATTGAGTGTAAAGAGTTGCAGGATTTAGTTCATGTTTCTGAACAGGTGGGTAAGCATTCCTTGCAATGTGGTTTTGATGCTGTACAGGCCTCTTCGAGGGTGGCAGCCACTGGTTCTGTTCTTCGCAGGCCGCCTGGCTGAGGATCAGAATTTAGCTGAACATGTAAAGACAAGGATTTTAGATGCTCCTTTACAATCTGATGTGTTGTTTGCGCCTGTGGAAACAGTTTTAAAGAAAATGGAGGACAAGGCTAAGTCTATGCAGACTGTTAAAGATTTTTTGCAGGTTCAGCCTCCAAAGTTTAGTAGAAATTGGCCTACTAAGGGGTGGACTTATCCTTCTTATGATTCTCAGTCTAGGGGTAAATCTAGACGTGGTAGGGGCAGAGCTCAAGGTTCTTTTAGGCCTAGAACAGGCAGTTCGCCTGCCCAGTCTTCTGGTGAGGGCAGGGGTCAGTCCTTTCGTAAGCAGACCCAATGACTTGCCTTTTCAGCTGCCAGAGCCTTCTCGTCTGGCAGCACCTTTGGGAGGAAGGCTGGCACTTTTCAAAGAAAATTGGAGTGTTATTACCCAAGACAGATGGGTATTGGATATCGTTCACCCCTGGTTACAGGTTTTATTTCCATACCTTGCCTCCATTCAAAGGCATGCCAGACATTCCTCCTATACAAAGAAAAGAGGCTCACAAGCAAATTTCTCTGTTGCTCCAGATAGGGGCCATTCAGCCGGTTCCTGTGCCAGAAAGGGGCCTAGGATTTTATTCTCGCCTGTTCCTAGTACCAAAAGGGGAACACGTGGAGACCAATTTTGGATTTGTCTATCCTCAACACTTATTTGGACATTCCCAAGTTCAAAATGTTGACGTTACAACAGCTTTTACCTCTGCTGGGCAAAGATCACTGGATGGTAACTTTAGATCTCAAGGAGGCTTACCTTCATGTGCCTATCAGACTCAATTGCAGGAAGTATCTGCGTTTCGAGCTGGAAATTCACATTATCAGTTCTCTGCATTGCCCTTTGGCTTATCTACTGCACCCAGAGTATTCACAAAGTTCTGGCTCCAGTTGTAGCTTTTTCAGGCTAAAAGGAATACAAATCTATCCTTATTTGGGCGACTGTCTGATTCTGGCTCAAGAAAAGGAGCTTCTTCAGCATCTGGAATATGTGATAGCAGTGCTAAGATGCCTGGGGTATTCTGTGAACGAAATAAAGTCCTGTCTAGTACCCTCTCAAGACATGTGCTTTCTGGGTGTGAGACTGAATACAGCAGCCCAGATGGCCTTTTTAACCCCGGACAAACAAAAGAGTCTATCCCTTTACTTCCATCAACTATCTCATCAGTCCGTGCTGACTGCAAGGACAGTCCTTCAAGCATTAGGGTTCATGGCATCTTGTATTCTGGTGCTTCCCAATGCCAAACTGCATATGAGGAAGCTGCAATGCTATCTAAAAAATGTATGGACACAGCACTGCCAGGATTTGGACACTGTCATTCCAATAATACCTTGCATTCAAAAGGAATTTTGTGGTGGGCTCAGGAATGTCACCTAAACAAGGGACTCTCTGTGACCCGGCGAGGCGAGTCAGATTCTAACGACAGATGCCTCAGACATAGCTTGGGGAGCTCATCTGAATGGAAAGTGGATACAAGACAAGTGGCCTGCCAGACTACAGCATCTACATATCAACATGAAGGAGATGTTAGCAGTCCAGTTTGCATTAATGGCTTTCAAGGAGTTACTTCTTCCAGGGCAGGTGTTGATTCTAACAGACAACACTACTGTCATGTGGTACATCAACAAGCAAGGGAACACATTCTTATCCTCTATGCAGGCAAGCAATGATTTTGTGGGAGACTGCTCAGCTTGCAGCTAGATCTACAGGCAAGGTTTCTGCCAGGAGCACAGAACTCCTTAGCAGATGTGTTAAGCAGGCAAATCATGGATCCCCACGGTGGAAACTGGATCTTCATGTATTTCGACAATTGACAGTGTCCTGGGAACTCCAGACATAGATCTGTTCGCTTCTCCACTAAACCACCAGCTGCCAAAGAATTGCACAAAGGTTTCATCACACAGCTTGGAAAGTGGATGCTCTTTCGTTCAGTTGGGAAAATCTTCATGTGTATGCCTTTCCACCTCTGCCTCTCCTCCCAAAGGTACTCCTAAAGGTCAGACAAGACAAGCCAAGGATAATTTTGATAGCTCCAGATTGGCCTCGGCAACACTGGTACCCATTACTGAGGAATCTGGTAAGGAAGCCTCCATGGCCTTTACCTTTAATTCCACACCTTTTGTCTCAGAGGGACGGTCATCTCCTCAATGTCAAGCTTCACTCTCTTCATCTAACAGCCTGGCATATTCTGTTTTGAACCACAGCAGGTCTCAACTTCCTCAACAAGTTTTGAATGTGATTATGGAAGCCAGAAGGCCTAGTACACGTAAAGTGTATGCAGAAAAATGGAAGAGATTTTTATTTTGGAGTGCAGCAAAGGATTTGGATGTTTCTGAGCCTAATTTGAGTGTGGCTCTTCAATATCTTACTGAGTTATTGGACAAAGGTTTGTCTTTCTCTTCCATTAAGATTCATGCTGCAGCAATTTCAGCTCACTATGATTGTGACCCACCATTGTTTTCCCATTCTTTGTTCAAGCAATTTCTTAGAGGGGAAAAGAATATAAGACCCCCACGTAGAGCTCCTACTCCTGCTTGGGACCTCAATTTTGTGTTGGAGAAACTTACTCTACAACCTTTTGAGCCTGCGGCTACTGCTGAATTGAAATACTTGTCATGGAAAACTGCTTTTTTGTTGGCCATTACTTCTGCAAGAAGGGTTTCTGAATTGCAGGCCCTTATGGTGGTTGAGCCTTTTTTGATTTTTCATAAGGATAGGGTATCATTACGTACTAATCCTTCATTTATGCCTAAGGTGGTTTCTAGTGTGGCTTTAAACCAAACTATTCATTTGCCTACTTTTATGCAAATCCCCAAAATAAGGGGGAAAAGATTTTGCACACTTTAGATGTACACAGGCAGTTCGTTATTATTTAAGCAGGACTAGGGATTTTAGGCAGTCTCAGCAGTTGTTTGTTTCTTTTGCTTTGAGTTCCCAGGGCAAGCCTGTGTCAAAACAAACTATATCTAAGTGGATTGGGTTTTGCATTGCATTCTGTTATTCCCATCATGGCAAGGAGATTCCAGCTGGGATTAGGCCTCATTCCACGAGGGCTACTGCCACTTCAACAGCATTTCTAAGGGGTAGCAACTAAGGATATTTTGGAGGCAGCTACTTGGAGTTCAGTGCATACTTTCTCCAAGCATTACCACCTTCCTCTCTATTCTAAATCCAGGGCTGGTTTTGCCACTGCTGTGTTGCAGGGCATTTTGGCAGCTCCTGCTTCATTATAGTTTAGCCATCCTCCCTTACCTCTGCTTTGGGATTCTACCCAAGTGTTAGGACTGCAGCAATGTGAGATGAAGAACATAGTACAGTTTTGTACCTACCATAAATGTAGATGTTCAAGATCCACATTGCTGCAGTCAATTCCCTCCCTCCTTCCCCTCTGTGTTTAGGGGTGGTTGTGTGGGTGGGGTTCTATTTTGTAAATTTGTATATATTGTACATATATTAGGTACAGGAGTGTTTGGTGTTTTTTGGTTTTGGCCTTATCTTTTTAGGGTCTTCTGACATCTGGGGCAAGAAAAGACTGAGGATATGACGTCGGTCATGCGCATTTGTACCCTGACGTCTTGATGTCAGACAAATGCGCCTTGACCGACGTCAGCCTTATACTTTGGTATTCGGGCCGACTGGGACAGCGGACTACCCAAGTGTTAGGACTGCAGCAATGTGGATCTTCGAACATCTACATTTATGGTAGGTACAAAACTGTACTTTTTGATTCTTTGGAGGCCTCATGTAGAGCAGCGGTCACAGGGTCTGTAATACGTAGACATGCTTGGCTAAAAGAGCAGACCTTACCAGAACATGTCAAAGCAAAGTTACTGGATGGTCCACTGCAAAAGGATGCGTTATTTGGTGTCAAAGCAGAGGAAGTTTTAAAGAAAATGGAAGAAAAGGCAAAATCAATGCAAACAGTTAAAGATTTTTTAAAGGTGCAACCTCCTCACTTCAGCAGAAACTGGCCATCAAAAAACTGGTCCTTTCCTGCTTCAGACAGACCCCAAAGGGGCAGGTACAGATGCCCTAGGGGCAGAGGCCAGGCACAAGGTACCTTCAGGCCTAGACAATGGCAAACAATAACTCAAAGAGGGGGAGATGACCGATCTCAACCCTTCAGAAAACAAACTCAATGACTTTCCTCTTCGCCTGCCAAGCAAAATTGCCCAGGCAGCACCTCTAGAGGAAAATTGGCTCTTTTTCCACAAAATTGGCACATCATAACAAAGGACAAATGGGTTCTGGATATTATTACCCGAGGCTACAGATTTCATTTTCACACTTTACCACGGATGAGAGGCATGCCAAATCTGCCAACAAACCAATGGGCAGAGGCACAAAAGCAAATTTCAGCTCTCATGAACATGAAAGCAATTCAAAAGGTACCTGCAAAAGAGCAAGGTCAAGGATTTTACTCAAGACTGTTTCTAGTACCACGAAAGGACAAAGCCTGGAGACCCATCTTAGACCTTTCAATTCTCAACACGTACCTGGAAATTCCCAAATTCAAAATGCTCACACTACAGCAGCTTCTTCCCATGCTGGGCAAGGAGTCTTGGCTGGTAATGGACCTCCAAGAGGCATACCTGCATGTCCCTATCAGACAAGATTACAGAAGATACCTCAGATTTTTGGCAGGCACAACGCATTATCAATTCTCTGCATTGCCCTTTGGCTTATCTACTGCGCCCAGAGTATTCACGAAATGCCTGGCATCAGTAATTGTATACTGCAGACAGCGAGGAATACAAATTTATCCATATCTGGACGACTGCCTGATCCAAGCGGACAGCAAAGACATCCTAAAACAGCATCTGGCATTTGTAACAAAGTTGCTAAGTTGCCTAGGGTACACAGTAAACAAAAAGAAGTCAAAACTAATACCCTCACAAGAAATAATTTTCCTGGGTGCCAGCTTGAATACAACGGCCCAGATGGTTTACCTCACGCCAGACAAGCAAAAACAACTAGCTCAGTACTTCAAAAAGATGGCAACTTCTACCCAGCTCACTGCAAGGAAATTCCTGCAGACATTGGGGTACATGGCATCCTGCATTCAACTAATTGCATATGCAAGGCTGCATATGAGAAAACTACAATGGTACCTAAAAAGTGTATGGTCCCAACACAGACACACCCTTGAAGCAAGTATAACTCTCATTCCCTGCTTTCAGAAAGAGTTTCTATGGTGGGCTCAAGCATGCCAAGCAAACAAGGGCCTTCCTTTTGTCTCCCCTCCAGCAAACCAAACATTGACAACAGATTCATCAGACTACGCCTGGGGTGCACACATGGCAGGACAATGCATACAGGGCAAATGGTCTGCAAACCAAAGGCAACTACACATCAATCAAAAGGAGATGCTAGCTGTAAAAAATGCACTAACAGCCTTCAAGGACCTGTTGCATCCAGGACAACTTCTAGTAAGGACAGACAACACCACAGTTATGTGGTACATAAACAAACAAGGAGGAACGCACTCCTACCCACTATGCAGACAGGCAATGGACTTGTGGAACACAGCATTAACTTACCAAGTACAACTGCAAGCACAATTCCTGCCAGGAAAAGAAAACATATTGGCAGACAAATTAAGCAGAAATTTGACAGACCCTCACGAGTGGAGACTACACGCACAAGTATTCTCAATGATAACTCAAAGGGTGGGGACCACCAGACATAGATCCGTTTGCCTCAACCAACAATTGCCAGCTACAAAAATTTTGCACAAGGACTTATCATCCCCTGGCCTGAAAAGTGAATGCCCTATCATTCAGTTGGACAGCATTGTCAGTCTACGCCTTCCCACCTTTGCCTCTACTGACCCAGGTATTACTGAAAGCCAGATCAGAGAGACCACAGATGATCTTCATTGCTCCGGACTGGCCACGTCAACACCGGTACCCACTACTACGAAACTTGACTCGCAGCCCTCCATGGATCTTACCTCAATTCCCCCTGCTGTTAACCCAACAAAACTCTCAGATCCTTCACAGTCAACTAAGGACCTTAAATCTAGCTGCATGGAAAATACCTTAAATTATCAAACAACACTTCTCTCAAAGGACATCCAGAATGTCATTTTGGAGGCCAGGAGGCTCAGCACCAGAAAAACGTACTCAGACAAATGGAAAAGATTTTGTGTATAGAGCCAGGCCAGAAGCCTAAATCCTGGCATCCCAAGTATTCCGCACATACTCCAATATCTAACTGAGATGCTACACAAAGGCCTTTCTTTCTCATCCATAAAGATCCATGCTTCAGCCATTTCAGCTCAATATACTCCCATTTTCTCTCATCCTTTGCTAAGGCAGTTTCTCAGAGGGGCAAAAAATATAAGACCCCCCCCAGAAAACCACCAACTCTAACTTAGGATCTAAATTTTGTGCTGGAAAAGTTAACACTTCCTCCTTTCGAACCAGCCTTTTCAGCAGAGCTTCAATACTTGTCATAAAAAACAGCCCTGCTGCTGGCTATCACCTCAGCACGCAGAGTCTCAGAACTGCAGGCACTTATGGCAGTGGAACCTTTCATCATTTTCCATCAGGACAGAGTATCTTTACGTACCAACCCTTCCTTCATGCCAAATGTAGTATCCAGTGTGGCTCTAAATCAGACCATACACTTGCCCACCTTTTATCCAAACCCACAGAATAAAGGAGAAAGACTCCTTCACTCTTTGGACATTCACAGACAGTTACGTTACTATTTGGACAAGACAAAGGCCTTCAGAAAATCTGACCAACTCCTTGTATCCTATGAACCAGGCTTAGAAGGAAAGGCTATTTCAAAACAGACCATCTCCAAATGGATAGCACATTGCATCCGCTTTTGCTACTCACACCATGGGAAAGCAGTGCCTGCTAGTATTAGGTCTCACTCTACCAGGGCTACAGCAACCTCAGCAGCCTTCCTCCGAGGAGTCCCAACAAAGGACATTCTGGAGGCAGCTACCTGGAGTTCAGTGCACACCTTCACCAAGCATTACCACCTTCCTCTATACTCAAAAACCAGAGCTGGGTTTGCCACTGCAGTTCTGCAGGGCATCTTAGCTGCACCTAACCCAGTTTAGCTCCTACCACCCAACCATAGCTTTGGGACTGTACCCAAGTGTGATGACTGCAGCAGCATAGCACGATGAACATAGTAGTTTTGTACCTACCATAAATGTAGATGTTCGAGTGGTTATGCTGCTGCAGTCCAGGTTACCCTCCCTCCATCCCCTCTACCTAACAAGGCTTTTCTTATACCTCCATGTACATGTCCTTCAAGAAAAAGGCGTCGGCTGCCTCTTTTATACCCCTGCCGCACTGACGTCAGGGAAGAAGCGACGACAACCGACACCGGACCAAGGCTTTGGAATTCAGGCCGACTGCGGGACCGCCTGGCGGCAGGATAACCCTAGTGTGATGACTGCAGCAGCATAACCACTCGAACATCTACATTTATGGTAGGTACAAAACTGTACTTTCTGTGCCCTGCTCCAAGTAGCTGACACACACACACACACACACACACACACACACACACACACACACACACACACACACACACACCTGGGAAAGGCTGGCAGATTTACCAGTTATACCCAGACTATAAGGTAGTTCCACCGCCACCAGAACACTCCAAAGCTAGCTACTCTAAGGCTGTTACAAGGATACCCAAGGATCCTGTGTAAAATGAATACTAATACAAACGGTAGTGTTTGGTCAATGCAGCAAGGCTTTCAGGAGCAGCCACAGTGTCAATGTAAGTACTCTTAAAGATTAAAATATTCTCTAAAAGACAATCCACAATGAAAAATTTAAATATATTTAATAAGTAATAATAGAACATGAAAATACTAAATATCTATTTACAATAAACACTAGAGTTTCAGTCACAGGAAGTATTAAATAACACAAATGGATAGATTCACACAGATACAGAAAAAACAGTGCTTAACTAATCTTGCTATTTTGTCAGACTGATCTAAAGAATTACTGTTCTCTAATTCACTTGCTAGAACAAAGCAAGATGAAGTGGGTAAGTGATCTTTTTTTGTCAGGTTTCAAAAACAGACTGCTCTGAGACTTCAGTCTCATCTAGTATTAAAACATCATTTCTGTGCTGGATTGCAGAACAACATCACATACATTTGGTCATCTGACTCTGGTTCCCACACTACCCCTTTGCTAGAAACTGAGCCAGAATTTAGCACGTTAGCATACACATGGCTAGAACTTTGTTGATGTGCGTTAAAGCATCAGGAAGCTATAAAACCATTTCAAAACTTCCACCCTTCCATGGTAGCAATTAGTTTGCCCCTAAGGACAAATACAGTAGGATTCCTTGTCCTGAGTTTCACAGACATTTAGTCTCTGGCTGCAGTCAGAACAGTGAGATATAATCTTTATGGCATAAACCAAGTAATTTAATTTCAGACTATTTTTCAAAGTTAGCTGGACTGAGATTAACCTCTTATCTTCTTGTATCCTCTGTTGCAGTCTATTCATTTCAACAGTTACAGTAGAATCTGACATACAGGTGTATTTCTTTTCTGTCCAGCAGGACCCACTGTTGCTGCATTTTTAACACAAGCAGCTTTACAAATACATTTTCAACACAAGCATCTGTACAAATCAGTTTGATATACAAATGACATATAATTCTTTACAAAACTCCAGCTAGCTATGCTGAGCTGGCATGTGTTGCATATCCAAAAACTTACTTCTCCTGGCATAGCTGGCAATACCTCACATTGCCAATGTGTTACAGCACACTGCCACAGTCCAGTGTCTGTGTTGTCTCAACCCATGCATTTCCCCCATCAGTCTCACGAAGGTATGCAGACAACATGTTTTAATGGTGGTTGCACTCTTTTCTAGCCTCTCTAGCTTGCCCATTATTCTGTTGCCCTTGCTGGTCAGATTGCAGGTGCTAGGTGTGATGACTATTCTCACTGCCCAGTTTTTACCTTGTTGGATGTGGTTCCCTTTTCTGTAGCCTCACTTGATACACCCTCTCTGTGTGTTGAAACCTCTTCCAGACCTCATCTCTCTCGTCTACCTGGTACGCCTCACCTGGACATAGAAAGCCTGAAATTAACTGCATCTTTTCTGCAATTCCAATGATGGCCAGAAAGTCAAGCTTTCCTTCCCTGCCATTCATATCTTGACATTGTCTCAGAAACCTTCTACTAGAAAGGTTTAGAGACACAAACAGAAGAGATTTTCCATATGGGTTTCCTTGAGAGGCATGGATCCTTTTTTTCAGTCTGAGTCACTTTTATTCTGGACTTCCTAGCTATTTTGTTTCAGGAAGGTGCTAGTTAGTCTATTGCCAATGTTCAAATGGCTGCCATCAATAATTTTTTATGTGGGAGAAGATCCTACTCCTATTGCTTCACTAAATTATCAGAAGCCTTCTGGGGGGGTGCCTTTCTTCATGTTCCTCTAAGGGACCCTCTCCTACCTTGGGATATCACCTTTTTAATCCAGGCCTTAACTAAATACCCTTTAGAACCTGTAGCTCCAACAGACCTGAAGTTTCTTTCATGGAAAAATGCTTTTTGTGGTGTCAATCACTTCAGCTCAAAGGATTTCAGAGCTCCAGGCTCTTTCTTGCAAGCCACTGTATTTGATCTCTCATAAAGATAGGGTATGTCTTCAAACCAACTCTGCCTTCATTTCCAAGGTAGGTTTGAACTTTACCTTGTATCAGACCATTAACTTACCAGTATTGTTTCCTAATTTTTCCATTAAAGAGAAATACACCTCGCATATGTTGGAAGCTCATCATAAGGTAAGATTCTTCTTGTACTGCACTAAGAATTGTTGGAAAACAGACCAGCTCTTCATCTCATTATCTCCTTTTAAGCTGGGAAATGATGTTTGTAAAGTCACCCTTCTCAGGTGGCTGTCTGATTTGTATTACCTTTGTCTAACAATGCTAAAGAGCTCTCATTGCCTCACAGTCCCAAAGGTCATTCTGCTAGCGCAGTTGCAACTTCCACAGCCACCTTTCCAGTGGTCCTGTTGATGATAGTGTTGCATACACTAGGTCCACTGTACATACCTTCATATCCCATTACAAATTGGATTTGCAGTCCAGGTCTTGGGTTTCATATGGCTGCAGCATTCTCCAGAATATACTTCCATAAGACATTCCAGGGCTTCTGATAGCTGGGGACTCTACCATCATTTGAGGTGGAGAGCAGGTACAACATCAGGTATGAAAATTATGTACTTACCATAACACTAGATCCATGTTGTCTTCTGTCCTCCTCCAACTTTCTCTTCCTCTGTCCACATGCCAGATTGTCATTGTTCTTTGGTTCTCGATTGACCACACTGGACCTTCCCAGAAACTTGTGTTGCTTAGTCTGAGGTAGAATTGTTCCCCTGTACTAATGACCATGTTTATATTAGGAAATCTTCCTGTTTTAGATGGGCAGACTTAATCTGAGATACAGTGATGGAGGGATTATGGGAGGGGGGGCTTACCTTGGGATCCAAATGTTTGAAAGCTGCTAGCGTTGGATCCATATAGATTCAATAAGCCATCAGTTGAGGAGGACAGAAGAAGACAACACAGATCTAGCATTGAGGTAAGTATATCATTTTAGATTTTCTACATAACTTGAGTAGGTACAGACATTTTAATTTTGGTTTATATAACCTCCATACATCCATCACCCCTTTTTCTCATTTTTCCACATTTGGTTGGGGTGTCAGTTCAACAGCGACTGTCATCTAGAGCCAGGTTTTACACCACCAGGTTGCTGACAGACTATTATTCCTTACAGGTTCTTAGATATATACTAGGCTAACAACCACCAAGGCCTTTATAAGCCTAGCCATGCAAACCAACCCAGGTGTGTACCCCTGTAAGACATGCATTTTAATGAGGGGTTACACGTGTTAGGACGTTGCTAAAAAGTTGCGTGTAAAGCTGTTATTTTGAGGGTATATTTGAGAATGTTTACTGCCAATGACTGCCATGGGGGGGGGGGCAGACCAGAGATGAATTTGCGATTCCCCAGCCAGTGGTTAAGGTTACGTTTAAATAGGGTTGGGTGTGGACTCAGGTTTGCATGGATGGGTAGCCCATTCCATCTGTATCACCAGCATGTTCTGTTTGTTGCAAACAAATTTCAAGTGCTAAATACTTATTTTATTGGCATTTGGTTATGGAGAGAGTCTTATTGGGTGGGACCCTTCTTTCAGTAGAGGCCTGGGGAGAAAAGCTCCTAAGAATTGCAAAGCATTTTAAGAACAATTTTTGCAAACTGTACAAGTAATATAAAAAAACTACATTTTAACTAATTATGCCAAATTAGACATAATATGATAACATTGGTTAAGAACTGATGTAAGTAATGTGATGATTTAATATTTAGATACATTTTAGCCAGTTTATAGAGAAATTAAAGGTAGGTTAGTTTAGTACAAACAGAAATTGGTATATGAAGGGGGAGAAAAACAGGCAATATGGTATAGTTAGAGAGAAAGCCAGGTGAAAGCAATTAATAGAAGTAAGGAAGTGAGTGAAGAAGGGAGAGTGAGGAGATCTAAGGTATGAACAGATATTTGTTCACAGTTAGGGATATAGTTTATCCTGGTGTTGAACAAGAACAGTGACATCTTTTTGCTAGGAAGTCTTTCAGAATTGTTTTGAAGGATGGGAGAGAGGGTATTGACCCAATGAAGTAAGGAGTTCCAGGCCTTAGCAACATAGCTAAAAGTACATTGTCCGGCACATTTGATACATCTGTGCTCAGTCAGACGTTTTTAGTCATTGGATCGTAATGACTGATTGGGAACATAGTTCTGTAGAATCTTTAGTGCTGGATAGTCTGTAACCATTTTTGGTTATGAAAGGGGTATTTGCTGCAAATGTAGTAAATTTGTTATAGCATTGTTCATGTATTGATTTTTATGGTGCCTGATGGTTAGTAAGGATGAGAGCATCATAAAGAAGTGTGGGGAGGAGATTAGTGGTGGCAAGAGTAGTTTTAGTTTTGTTTGTGAGAAAGTTTTTGGTTGTAGAAAAGACCCCTAGTTTTTGATGAGTTTTTCTTATGCAGTTTTTTTATACAAGTCAAATTTAAGATTGTCATCCACTGTCACTCATAATAATTTGTTATGATAAATGACTTAATTGATTGTATTATCAAGAGAGAGGACTTTAAGTTTAGTTTTTTCATGACAGAGGGATTTGGGGGGGGGGAGTAGTAGTTGTTTTTTAGGGTTGAGCATAAGTTGAGTTACAAAGCCATGTGGCTGTTAAACCTTCCTGAACAATTATTTGGAGGTGTGCTATGTTGTCATATGTGCAAATAATACTTGTATATCTATGTGTATACACACACACACACCAAAGCTGCTGTGGTGTGTATTTATATCTACAGATATCTGCTTGTCTGTATATATATATATATATATATATATATATATATATATATATATATATATATGTAAAATAGAGAGAGAGAGAGAAACAAACACAGTTCACAGTATAAACTGCTGCAGAAGCACATAGTCATGGTCATAAAGGCAAATGCCACTGTAAAACTCATAAAACTGATGCTGCAGTAAGTCTTCCGCAAAAGAAGTGGTGCTGTAAATCAAATTAGGTACCCTTTGCTGTAGTAAATATATATAAGGTTGGGTAAACAAGTTATTCAGCTGTATGCATTTACGTAGTATATGTGTGTGCACCGAAGTATACAGCATTTAGTAATGTGGTGGTGTTTGAACTACATTTGTTGGCATGTTTAGCATTTACAATTCATCTGACTGAGTCACTCATCCCCATACTGCTTATTGTCTTAACCTTCAGCTGCACAAATTCCACTGTTTAATTCCTTTGTCTTTTTAACCTTAGACAGAGAAAGTAGAAAATAAATCTGTAAACTTGGTCTCTTTTTAAACCTTGCATCTTCTAAACATTATCCTTCTCCATCTCCCCTCCTTCCATAAAATATACATAATGCAAGTACAATGCATACATACCCCTCATATTTGCATTTGCTTCATTGTTTTTGAATTCACTTGTTTTAAAAAATTATCTGTAAATCTGCATTTAGTTTTGTAATTCCTGTTTTATTTTTATTATTTTAACATTGTAACAGTGGATGTTCTTCGTTTTTCACTGTTGCAGTCATCACCTGTGGGTTATCCCTGCTGTGGTAGCCCTCGTCCGGCCCGAATACCAGAGTCAGTGTTTTTCTGCGTCAGCTACTGTTGCTTGTAGACTGACGTCAGGTCGTCAGTTTTATAAAGCAAGGCAGCTGACACCATTACATCAGTCTTTCTTGCTGTGGAGCACGTAGCAGAAGCACTTCGCAAGTGTGCCGGTCGGTTGCTACCAGAGTTCGGATTACAGCTGAAAATGTTTAAAGCTAAGTACCCCATTGGGGATCCTTTTTTCTGCACTAACCGATGTCTGAAAAAGTTAACAATTGTCTCGCCTGTGGAAAGCAGAACCCACACCGAGACTTCCATTCATACTGCGTCACTTGTTTAGGCCCAGACCACGACGTCCCCTGTTGCTGATTCTGTGCCCTCTTTAATGTGAGAACTATTCTTCGTAGAGCTCTTATTGTAGACAGGTATTTTCATCCTCCGTCTTCACAAATAGCATCCATCTGCCAATAGTCCGTAGACATTCCGAAAAAACGTAAGGATAAAGATAGAGACAGACCACACAAGGCTAAGCCTTCCAATGACTCTACTGCTAAGCGGGTCGTCAGTTCTCCGGAATTCAGTGAGGTGCTTTCATAGCCCCTGGTGCCTGATACTCTATCTACACAGGCCTCTACAGAGACCCTTTCAGAGTTCGGTATGCCGCAGAAATCTTCTTCTTTCGAACTTTTGGTTGTCTCTGCCTCGGTTGGGTCTGGAGCCGCAGTGCAGGCACCAGCTTCAGAGGTGGCCTTTCGCACTACCGATTCTAGACAAAAAATGTCTTCTCATCTGACTACATTTTCTCTCAGACCGATGGATACTCTTAGGCCTAGAAGCCAGGCCACTCCTAAAAAATCTACCTTTAGCCACCATCTTATTCCTGCTCCACCACCCCAAGCCCAAGTGCTTAAGATGGCGGAGGATCTTATTTCCCTCATCAGGGGCAGTCAGGCCACAACTTCTAAAAGGAAAAGTCACCGTTCTCCTGAACTAATGACAGAGCAGGATTCTAAAGAATCTGATTATTCAGATTTTGAAGAGGAACAGTAACCTCTGACTGCTTATGAGGATTCAGATGCAGAGGAATCCATTCCTTCTGTCTCTCCATGAGAAGACATTTCCTTTGGGGAAACCCTTCACACCCTCAGGGAACATTTCCACTGGAATCTCAGGACTTCCCTCAGTCTAAGAAAAGGCTAAGAGAGTTTCTAAACCTGCCCCAGCACAGACCCCTGGCCCATCCCCCCATCTTAGAAGTGGTGGATGATGTTTTCCATGAATCCACCTTAGTCCCTGACGCCCTCCCACCTGCTCCCAGTAAACCTGGCAGGTATTACAGAGTACCAGATTCTCACAAATACCTGTACAGAAATCCTGCTGCAGACACGGAGGTCATTACACAGGGGCCTAAAGGAGCTAGGGCTACTTCTGCAAAGAATCCTACTTCTTGCCAGAGCTCTGGACAGATGGGGTAAAAAATAACTGTTACACCGCAGCAACCTTAGCCATCGGAGCATTTAGCTGTCAGTTCCATATGCTAAAATATCAACAACAATCTTTGGAACTATTAAAGCAAAAGATTTCTAGCTTTCCTGACTGTGCCAATTCTAAAGAGTTAGCAGATTTACTGCACTCTACTTGTCAAGTGGCAAAACACTCTTTACACTGTGGATATGATGCACTAGAAGCTTCACGCAGGGCAGCAGTGTCTGGATCTGTCATTAGGAGACATGCATGGTTGTAGGGACAACCTCTCCCTGATCATGTCAAGTGTAAATGAATTGAAGCACCCTTGGATAAAGACCACTTGTTTGAAGAAAAAGTAGAAGAGGTGCTTAAAACGATGGAAGACAAAGCAAAATCAGTGCAAACAGTAAAAGATTTCTTTCAGGTTCAGCCTCCTAGATTCAGCAGGAATTTTCCCTCTAAGCACTGGTCTTTTCCTGCACCTAGCAGTCAGGGGCAAGGTAAGCCCCGCAAAGATAAACCACCCAAGCCCCTATGCCAGGGGCAGCAGATAACCAAACAGTGGACCACTTCCGCCTCAAAGGCAGGGAGTTCTAAGCCATTCCTCTATAGCAAAAACTCTCAATGACTCCCACTCCCCCTCTGCCTTCCTTCACCCACCAAAAACTAGGAGGAAGGCCGTCCCTCTGCAAAGAAAATTGGCTGTCTGTAACAAAGGACCAATGGGTCTTAAAGATCATTTTTCAGGGATACAAATTCACTTTCAAAGAGCTCCCAATTCCCAATGGGCACAGGCATTAAAACAAGTCCAAACTCTCATATACCAGGGGGCAGCATAACTTGTTCCAGCAGATCAAACAGGCAAAGGATTTTATTCCAGGCTATTCCTTGTTTATTTATTTATTTATTTTACATTTGTTAACCGGATTAGTCTGGCTGAGCTTTTGGCTCATTTTTCAGCAGAGACCCGGGGAGAAACGCTCCTCAGGACTAGAAAACAATTTATTACATTTTAGTAACATAGTAGTACCGATCAGCTATAGGACCTTGTTCCCAGAAAGGAGGGCACTTGGTGACCCATCCTGGATCTATCCATTCTGAACACCTCCCTGGTGGTCCCCAGATTCAAAATGCTAACTTTGCAGCAGCTGCTGCCTATACTGACAAAAAATGCCTGGTTTAGTGACCCTAGACCTAAAAGATGCCTACCTCCACATCCCCATAAGGGAATCCTGTAGGAAATTCCTGCACTTCAGAGTAGGCTTACAACACTTTCAGTTTTCTGCACTTCCCTTTGGCTTATCTACTGCTCCCTAGGTATTCACCAAATGTTTAGCCCCGGCCATAGTATTTTGCAGACAGAGAACTATACAAATTTACCCTTATCTGGGCAACTGCCTCATTCAGGCAGAAAGCAAAGAAAAGCTGATCCAGGACCTCCGCTTTGTCAAAACCCTCCTAACTTCCTTAGGGTTTACCATCAACGAGAAGAAATCAAAGCAAACACCCTCCAAGAGGAACATTTTCTTGGGACCACTGCTGGGCACATCATCCCAAATGGCCTTCCTATCCCCAGAAAAGCAGAGCTTCCTGCCTCTCTACTTTACCCAGCTGGCATCCAAAAGTCACCTCGCAACGGAGGAAGTTCCTGCAAGCCTTGAGGTACATGGCATCTTGCATCCTTCTAATTCCTTTGGCCTGGCTTCACATGAGAAAGCTTCAGTGGTATCTAAAGAACCTTTGTTGCCAACACTCACAGCCTCTAGAGACCACTCTCCCTCTGATCCCCTGTATAAGGGCTGAGTTTCTCTGCTGGGCAGGGGCCTGTGCCAAGAACAAGGGTCTCTCCTTCGTCCTACCGGGCAGACCATCACCACCGACGCCTCCGACATCGCTTGGGGCGCTCACCTAGCAGGCAGGTGCACCCAAGGTCTTTGAGATGCCCAGCACCTTCCCTTGCATATCATCCAGAAGGAAATGGTGGCAGTACAAAAGGCTCTGACATCCTGCCAACCCCATCTCAGGCCAGGGGTTCTCCTTATCAAAACAGACAGCACCACAGTAATGTGGTGCATCAACAAACAGGGAGGATCCCAGTCTTACCCTTTGTGCAGGCTAGCCATGAACCTCTGGCTCACTGCCTCCTCCATGGGATTACACCTAATAGCCCAGTACCTACCAAGGATCAACCACACCCTGGCAGACCACTTGAGCAGAAACGTACTGGACCCCAATGAATGGCAGCTCCACAGAAATATCTTTTTGCAAGTTGCTTAGGAGTGGGGAACTCCAGAGGTGGATCTCTTTGCTTTGCATCTCAACCACCAGCTAAAGAAATTCTGTACCAGGGAGTATCAGCACCTAGCGTGGAAGGTGTACGCCTTGACCTTCCCCTGGAACTCCCTCTTCGTGTACACATTCCCTCCTCTGCCTCTTATTCCCAAGGGTATTGATCAAGATAAGGGAGGAGAGACCAAAGACCAACCTCATTGTTCCAGATTGGCCCAGACAGTATTGGTACCCCTTGCTGTGCACAGCCTGACATCACAGCCTCCCAGGCAGCTTCCCCTTATCCCGGACCTCTTGACTCAAGTGGATGGGGGATGTTGCACCTAGACTTGCAGACTTTCGAACTGTCAGCATGGCTAATACTCTAAAGGCAAACAGGTGCTAGACATTATCACAGAGGCCAGAAGGCCCAGCACCAGAAAATCTTACTTGGGGAAATAGAAAAGATTCTGCTCCTGGGGCCAGTTCCTCACAATCTTCTGTCCCTCTTATCCTGGAGTATCTAGCGGAGTTGCTCAATAGTGGCCTCTCCTTATCCTGTTAAAATCCACGCCTCAGCCATTTCAGCTCATTTCGATACAAACCAGCCCATGTTCTCACATCCTTTGATTAAACAATTCCTCAGAGTGGTTTCTAATATCAGACCTCGTAGAAGGCCACACATGCCAGCCTGGGACCTGAATTATGTTTTGGAAAAACTAACCTTACCACCCTTTGAACCTGCTGCTTCAGCAGAACTGAAATACTTCTCCTGGAAGACTGCTTTCTTACTAGCCATCACTTCAGGCACTGATGGCCATTGAGCCCTTCATCATTTTCCATGCAAACAGGGTCCCCCTTAGGACTAACCCCTCCTTTATGTCCAAGGTGGTAGCTAATGTGACTCTCAACCAGGCCATTCATCTGCCCACCTTATTCCCTAACCCTCAAAACAAGGGGGAAAGAATTCTGCACTCACTAGATGTGCACAGACAGCTCAGATACTACCTGGACTGTACTAAACCCTTCAGGAAAACAGACCAACTTCTTGTCAGCTTTGCCCCAGGGGCAGAGAGGAAGCCCATTTCCAAGCAAACCATTTCCAAATGGATATCGCACTGTATCCATTTCTGCTACAGATTACATGGGAAACCACCCCCTAAGTCTGTTTGTACCCATTCCACTAGGGCAGCCTCCACTTCCACAGCATTCCTCAGAGGAGTTCCCACCAAGGACATCTTGGAAGCTGCCACCTGGACCTCAGTCCATACCTTTACAAAGCATTGCCACTTTTCCTCTTTTCTAGGGTAGAGTTTGCCTCTTCAGTTCTGCAGGGCTTGCTTACCCATGGCTAGGTCTCTAACTAATCCTTCCACCCCTCTCCTCAGCTTTGGGAATCCCCCCACAGGTGATGACTGCAACAGTGAAATACTAAGAACACAGTACAGTTGTGTACACGTACCATAAATGTAGATGTTCGAGTGTATTCACTGTTGCAGTCCTGGTTTCCCTCTCTCCTTCCCCCTTATATCCTCTTTCCTCAGGGAGACATAAGCTTCTTAGGGTGGTTTTTAACCACCAGGACCACTTTGCCATATTTCCTTGGGCTTCTGACTAGTTAGGGCAAGAAAAACTGATGTAATGGCGTCAGATGCCTTGCATTATAGGACTGACGACCTGATGTCAGTCTAGAAGCGACAGCAGCTGATGCCGAAAAATATTGACTCTGGTATTCGGGCCAGCCAAGGGCTACCACAGCAGGGATAACCCACAGGTGATGACTGCAACAGTGAATACACTTGAACATCTACATTTATGTAAGTGTACCCAACTGTACTTTATCCTGGTTCTTTTGCACATTTTTGGGCTAAATCTGAAAAAAATCTGTATAAGGTTCTACCCCAACTAACAAAAATAAAAAGTAAAATTGTTTTTAACTCTAGCAATGTTACTCAGACAGGCAATTACATCTAGCAGTTGGTTCCATATGATTCCTACATATCTACTTATTAGTGAATATCCGTAAATAAACATGGTGGCTGATACAATTCTGTGGACTGTATTGTGGGGTGTTTTGGGTTAGGGTAAGCATGTCTGGACCTTTTACAGAGAATATATGAAGATGGAATTTTCAGTGTTGCTGTTGAGGTGCAGTTCACTAACATCAAATGCTCTGAAGTGCAGCTGTTTGAGCCATTTTGAGAAGGTAGTATTATGCAACTAAAGCAATAATTAGATGTAAATGAGGAATATGTGAACATTTTTTGATTATCTTACATAAATTGGGCGGTCTTCCTGCCTTAAAATGATTCATAGTTGCTTTTTGATGTGTATCTGTGCCATGCCAGTAAGGTGTATAAAAAGCAAAGTCATCCCTTTTCCATCCACTTTATAATCTTCAAAGGTGCTTGCATTTGTTGTCAGCTGTCATCCATTCTGAGGTGCTCATCTGTGTTTCGTCAAAACCAGTTGTGTTCTGCAGTGCTCACCAACCAAGAAAAAATATATTGTCAGAGGCTAACTCATTTGAACTTTCCTGATCAGAAACACTTGGACAAATTTAGAGTGGAGAAGGACAGAAGTGCAGGATTTAAATTTGTATGGCCCACAGACAGAGACTGGGAGGAAATGTAGCCTTCTTGTACTTGTGGCTACCAAGGAATGTATGACCCTCGCTGCACTTGGTAAGGGGACCTACCAAAGACAAGCTGGGGTTTCTTTTGGTGTGTCATAGGCTTCTGCCTCAGTGATACTTCAGTTCTTCAATATTCTTTTGGTATATGTGTATCGGTGCATTTATTTGCCATATATGTGTATTGGTGCATTTATTTGCCAGTGTCACCTCCGGAACAATCCAGTACAATGTATGCCTTCTCTGGGATACTCTGTGAGATGGAGTACACTAATGTTACCTTTAGGGCCCCATCTGGACTATGGGGAAGAGGTACCAGAACAGGAAGGCCTACCACTCCATCAGCTACTAGGTAGTGTGTGATGTATTTGGTGGGGTGCATTACCAGCATGTCAGCAGAGTAATCTGGCAGTGCCCATGACTGCCATGTTTGGCACATAATCTCTCTTGCTGCATGATATGATTTCCTCATGGTCACCTGGTTGGCAAGAGCAAAGAATTTCACTATTCCTAACTACAGGTATTCAAGTATCTTTGTAGTATTCAGTAATCATACCCCTTCTGTGGTGTCCTTTCTTTTGTTTTGCAGGTGACGCAGGCTACCGACTTGAACCTTGTGTTAATGATCCTCTGCCTGTAATCCCCAAGGAACTGCTGAAGAGCACAACAACATTGCCCTGTACCAGACACCGATGGTCATTGAGCGAGTGTCTGTTCTTCTCAGAACCAATTTCCACTGCGTGGACAAGTCTGGGAGTACCTTTAATTATGACCCTGCTACTGCATGTAGGTTGTTTTAGTCCCTTGTTGCATTCTACACAACATGATAATGCATTGGTCTGTTACGCAACTGACATAGCCAGTTACCAGTAGTGGCAGTGCAGCTCGCTCTAGTTTTTTTTCCCAGCATTGATGGTGACATTGGCCAGCCAATGACATTAGCATGGCAACCCCTTTAGCAGGATCATGCATGCCATGTGTGGCTGCCACAGCTATGGGCCATGACATTCACTTAGTGGCATTATTGTATTGTAGTACCCCACACAGATGGTAAGTAGCAAGGTCCACCCAAAACCCGCCTGCCAAACATCTGATGACATGTACAAATATGTAATGAATATACATGGAGCTGTCCTCACCGGCATCATGAATATGTCTCATGTTTTTGCATGCATAATGTTCAAGTTTTACATTTAATTCTCTTAAAATTGAGTTTTAAAATTAATTTTAAAGGAACAGTACTATAACCAGTGATGGACTACTGATGGAGCAGCACTATAACTACAGCAGTTTTTAAAAAACAGCAATACTACTGTTAACTTACTAACAAAATAAATGTATAGGTTCACAGGAGATTACTAATGGCCCTAGAGCCCTTGCAAGGGTAGCCATATTTATCCCAAGTTGCTCCAATTGTCAGTGGTTAGATGAGGGAAGTTCACAGAGGTAAGGGTCTATGGCAGTTATTATTGACTTTACGTCCAGGAGGGACATAAACACCATACCAGGAGTGAATTTGCAGTCACCCATCGATTGATCTGGGTTGCATTTGAAGAGAGTCATTGAAGGGCTGTGTTCCATATGAATTGGAGGCTTGTTCCAGAGAAGTGGCAGTCTCTGGGAGATGTCTCTGTCTCTCCAGCATGACTGCTTTGTCTTGTGAGTTAAACAACTTTTGTAACAGTAAAAATACATTTCAACTTGCAAGTTAATAAAAATAAATAAATAAAGGGGAGGGTGAATCACAGCAAAGGATCCTCGTTCACCTTGTCAGAATTAATGTCCATACGATTTCCAGGGCACAGCTTAGAACCTTCTTCATTTTTGACTTTACTGAGTGGCAGCATCTCAGCACCCCCGCTTCAGAAATTCCCTTATGTGACCAAGACAATGGGTAAATACCTGATCAAAGTCTCCCCAGTATTTACTTCTGCACATGAATTGATCTAAATGACTTAGAACCATGTGTGCCTGGGTACCATTCATGGATTTAAATTGTTTCTTGCAATGCGACCACATGCATTCCATGGCATTGGTGTGGGCATGTGTGACTGGGTCCACAAAATTGACTGGGAATGACTGTCTGATGGGTGTAGCTCATCGATGGTATTTATGCAAATGCCTTGGTAAGCTGCCCACTGGTCAGAAATAATGGTTGTTCCAGATAAAACATGCCATTGAATGATTGGTAGCAATGTGGCTGCATCTCGTCCGTCTACAGAGGTAAGGTAACCAACTTTTTCACTGCAGTTATACATTCCAGACACCCACCTGTCCATTTTTGCCAGGTTTCTCCCACAATTATACTTGGCTCTTACTAAAAGACTTTCGTCATTCTGAACTTCTTTCCAGGGCCCCTGAGTAACATTGGGTCCTGGAGAAGTTTCTAAGAGCAGATACCAAACCACCACTGATTTAGCCGATACTCCAAGGTTATCTGCAGCTGCACTGATAGGGGGACCTGCCTGACCCACCAGCAGACTGTCTTCACAAGCGATTGGATTGGCAATCTACTTTTTTCAAAAAGATTTTCTAGTCAGCATACCATTTTTACTTCTGCATTTCCTTGGTCCAGACTTCCAAATGAAGAATGATCTATGAGCAACAAGGGATGTCTTATAGCCGGACTTGAGGCAATTTTTTCTTCTGCCTGAATCCCAAATGATTTTAAAAATAATATCACTAAGCACAAGGAAGAAGTGATTTTATTTATTTAATTATCGTTGAATGTAGACATTTCCTGAGGTTTTGTAAAGTAGAAGCAAATCCTTCAGTAGCTCCTGACCAATTCTCTTGTTAACAACATACAACAGTCATCATTTAATGTATACATGATGTCACTGATAAATCTGCACATCAGTCAACCATGCATCATTTGCATATGACATCACAGCCATTTGTCATGTCAGTCACACAGTCTGACAGTGTGGGGTACTGCAGTACAATAATGTCCACTTGGTGACCATGAAGAGAAAGTCACACAAGTAATTTTTGATCATGCAGTGTTACTTGTGGGCTATGCTGTGTGGTACCTGGTCATCTTACACTATACTTCAGACATTTTTTTCAACAAAAGAAATGTCTTTCATAACTTTACCATCAATCATCATTTGCACAGTGTTGAAGGTTAAGTGGAACAAATGCTAGTAATGCTGGCAGGATTTGACTAATTAAAGACGGGTGTTAGGAAGCATGTTTATGGCTATACTGTTATTTTTCACTGCAGTATCCAGAACAGAGTCTGATGACTGTTACTGAGCCCAAATTACTTGCATTGGAAAATATTTTCCTCTCTCTCCTCTTTTTTTCCTTGTGGTATTCCCTCTTTACTGTTTTTCAGATTCCAGTAAGGAGAGCTGCAGTAGCCATGTGTGAAAGTTGACTGCTTGGTGAGTACTGTTTTTCTGCTATTTTCAAACTGTAAGTTATAACTAGAAGGGGTCCTTTACAATGTCCCCTAAGGGTAGTGCGGGTGATGGTCTCTCAGATTGAGAACAAGTGCTGTTATGTGGGCTTGGTGCTGAGCTACTCCAGTGACTGGCTATTCTGGATGCAGTGGAAACTGTTGACATTGACCTAACCGTGCTGCAGGACTTAGACTTTGACTTAAAGGATTTATCATTTGTTGTGGAAGTCTGATGAGGGCTCACTACCGCCGCCGTCTTTAGGGAGTCCATATGAATACCTGTAGCAATTTCTTGAGATGCATGTGGTATCCATCCTAATAGTCCCCCCATGGATGTGGGCAGTTTCCCGGACACAACCCCCTGTGTTCCCAATGTGTGTCTGGTAAGCCCAGTGTGCACATGGAGGCAGGCATGAATGCTGTGTATGCAACCATACTGCCCAAAAGAATCATCATGACATTGTCCCTGGCCTCCACCATTCCAATGTACTGCTGAAATTCCTCATGTATTCCTTGTAATACTCTGATCACCTCTACCTGACTGTCGGTTCTTGCCCAAGCTACTACCACTATGTCACAGCACTTGTGCTGGGCTAACGAGGCCTTGTGTGTCTCTGGAGCTAAATGTATTCTCCTAGCACTGTTGTGTACAAGTGTGCCAGTAGGAAACAGTTTCTTTATCTAGGGGTTCAAGCTGTGCACAAGAAGCAGGTGGTGGTGAGCTTTGTGGTTTTGTGGTCTCCCCCCTTTGTCCTAGTATGTCCCACAATGTCATTGGCTGTTTTCCTGCTCTGTGCAGGTGTGTGGTTCCTTCTCCCGGAACATTAATGTGAGACACTTCTTGACTCTATGTCTTAGCTGTCTCTGCCTAGTTTGCCCTCCCTGCCGCACCTTTTCTCAAAAAGGCATTTGCTATATGTTCTCAGAGTATCCATAAGGATATAATTTTCTTCAGGTTTGAAGTGGTCTCTCCTGTGTCTTATTCCTTTCTGTTGCGTCCTGTTGTGTAACCTGCAGTAACATATTGTGACACCTGCCTGCTTTGTATAATGAAATAATTGATCATGCATCCCATCCTATTACAGAAAGCAAGTTACAGTGATTTCCACAGAGAGATACAAGTTGTGAGTGGTGGACTTGACTTTAGTCGACAGAATTGCCTGTATTTTGTACTCCTGTGCTGCAGTACTAATGTGTACATATGTAAGCATTTGCTGAGAGGGTGTGGTAGTCAATATATAAAGCATTATAGTGTGTATGTCAGTAATTAAGTTAAGGTGGCCTGTAGTCTGTAATCTACTTCACACATGTAGACAGCACTGAAAATGGCACCCTGCATATTCCTAGCCATGTCATATATAATGCAACAAATGTAAAGTAACATGTCTTACTACCAAGTCTAGGGTATTGCTGAGGAAATCACACTAATTTGCAATGTTAGCTGCCTTTTACTAATGATTTCTTATTTAATAAATTTTTTTAGTTGCTGGTGCTTTTCATGGACTTTTGCAGGCAATTGGAGCCCAGCAAAGCTTAAAATGGTGGATTAAGGCTGGATGACTGGGATGATTTGAGAATGTTTTATGCAAATGAGGCTCAGTCATGCTGCACTCTTTAAATCTCATTGTAGTGCACATGTTTATCCTCTCTTAAAGATAAAAATGCATTTGATTTGCTGTGGGAGAGCTGCTCTTAGCTCAAGAATGCTCGTAAGTGCCATTTGCACATTTGTCAAATTTCACCTTTTGTGCCATATATACATTTATAAGTCTGTGTAATGACAAACCCCGTTGTATAAGGCTGTTGTCTTTAGACACTAACTTGCTTCCCTCGCAAAGTCTCTACCACAGGGAACATGCAACATGTTACAAAACTTTAAAATAAAGCATTCCCTGAAGTTTTAATACAAAATTTCTTGTGTGACCCTGATGTTGCTGCTGCAGGAAATGTATTTTACTATATCTGAACAGCTTTGAAGACCTGTAAAACACACCTGTGATATCCCATCTGTGGAAGAAAAGCAGGAATGCGAGAAGGGAAACAGAATTAAAAAAAAAAAAAAAAAACATGCATGATACAGAGGTCTGCCCTGACATCACATTCTTGGAAGTTTTGCATCTAAAATTAAAAGATAGAGAATGAATAGATGAAACATGTAAATGGCCCAACATATCCTTCACCCCGACTGTGGGTTATTCATATGCAAAATGGAAGGGCAATAAACTAGGCTTTAAGATCCTCACAGATCAATAGGCCTAGTAAGTACCTATATACTTTGGACGGTGCAGTGGTGCAGGGGTTAATGCTGTCGCCTCACAGTAAGAGGTTCTCCGGTTCGATTCTTGGCTGGGGTGCCTTCTGTGTGGCGTTTGCATGTTCTCCCTGCGTTCGCGTGGGTTTCCTCCGGGTACTCCGGTTTCCTCGCACATTCTAAAGACATGCTTCTGGAGCATTTCTCCCCGGGCCTCCGCTGAAAACAGGATCTGTGGAACCTAGTCGGGCTTTCCCGGTCAACAAATGTTAAATAAATAAAATAAAAATTAAAAAAAAAAAATGAACCTATAAGAATGCAGTTACCCCCTAAAAATTTGAACTCCGTGGATCTCTAGTCTGACATGGCACATGTTTTGTTACTATCTAAAACGTTTCCATAGTTGCCATTTCAATAACGTAGCAGCTCTGTATATTTATTTATTTATTGACATTTGATTACTGGGAAAGTCCGACTGGGTAGGAGCCCATTTTCAGTGAAAGCTGTGGCAGAAAAGCTCCAAAGTATTACAAAACATTTTAAGATCAATAATTTTACAGTCTTTAAGAATAGTACAAAAACATCTACAGTTTAAATAATGATACCAAATTAGACATAATATGAAAATATTGTTTGAGTAGATACAAGCTATATGACAGTGATTTAATGTTTAGAGAAGCTTTAGCCAGTTTATAGAAAAATTAGTTAAGTTAGTATAATACAAACAGGAATGGCAGTATGACATGAGCGAAAAGCAGGCTTATGGTATATTTGAGAGTCATGGGAGAGAAAAGTTGATAGAAGTAAGGAAGTGAGTGAAGAAGGGAGAGTAAGGAGGTATGAGTATGTATTTGTTCACATTTAGTGATGTAGTTTATCCTAGTGTTCATAGGTCATAGGAGATTACTAGACTAACTGCTTAAGGGCCCATACAAGTCTTCTCATCTTCTTTCGGCTTTTTCCCGGTTAGGGGTCGTCACAGTGGATCACCTGTCCGCTCATGATTGGCAGTGGAGTTTTATGGCGTCAAGTTGCCAGCCCGGTGCCCAACCTTCCACGGAAGGTGCACACACGCACGCACTCAATCCTAGGGCCAATTTAGAGTATCCAATCCACCTACATCATGTCTTTGGGATGTGTGAGGAAACAGGAGCACCCGGAGGAAACCCATGCGATCACAGGGAGGACATGCAGACTTCACACAGAAGGCACCCCAGCAGAGGATCGAACCAGAGAACCTCTTGTTGTGAGGCAGCAATGATAACCGCTGCACTACCACGGCCACCCTACCGTACAAGTCTCGTCATAGAACCCAATTTTACCCAATGTATGGCCCCTAAGGGCAAGAGGATTGCATGGATTTGTGCTGTGCATTGTGTATCTTGCAGTATAATGGATATAGACACTACCCTCAGTGTGAGTTTGTGATTCCCCATCCATTGATCCAAAATGCATTTGAAGAGGGCCAGGGAAGGGCTTCGCTTAATGTGAATAGGAAGCCTGTTCCAAAGAAGGGGCAATCTGACACACATCTGTATCTCCAGCGTGTTTTGTTTTTTGAGTTGCTGATTAAGTTTAGATCCCCAGATCGGATGACCCTTGTGCTGTTTGATTTGCAGATGTGTAGCAACTCAATCAAGACTGGATTTGTGAGCGCCTTTTAGGTCAGGCATAGGTCACCCCTTAATAACCAGTAGGAGAGAGATTAAAGGGCTAGGGCTTTTAGTTTGCCCGCGTAGTTCGTTGTTTACATCCTGTATTTTCTTTGTGAGAAACCTCTGAGGTCGCTCCAGCTGCTGTAAACGCCTAGTCAAGTGCATGCCAAATGGCACATTTTATTGGGCTAATGAGGGCCCAGGTACAGCAGGACTATAATTTCCTTGGATCTGGATGCTATACCTATACTTGTAAGTTGTATCACATAAAAGTATTTCCTCACCACTGTGGGCACATGGTGGTCAACGTTCAGGCTACTGTCTATCAGCGTGCCTAGATCTGTCACCTCTGTGCCCACTCTTAAGGGGCATGATGTTGATGTAATTTGCAGGGGTATTCGACTTATGAAATAATGCATTTCTTTGTATTTAGTTTTAGGCCATGTGCCTGGCACCAATTGGTTGTCTGATCTAGACCCTCCTAAAGGAGGTCTACATAGTTGGGGAATTCAGTGATTGCCCCCAGCTTGCTTTCATCAATAACATTTGTCATCCAGAGGCCTTCCTCATTTGCCTTGACCTCGGAGAAGTATATTCCGAAAAGGAATAGTCCCAGTACTGAGCCCTGTGGCACACAGCTAGTAAATGGCCTCTTGCTGGATCTAGATTTACCCACTTTAACCACGTGTCCTGTCCATGAGCCAGTTGGTTATCCATCTGGTGACATAGGTATTTATGTCCAGTTTTGTGAGCTTATTTATAATACCAGAGTGGGGAGTTGTGTAAAAAACCTTGTGCAGGTCGAGGTAGGTGGTATGTACTGTTTTACCCTCATGCATGACTTTAGTGACTTTTTCAAAGAAATCCACCAGATTCAATAGGCATGACCTGCTCTTGACAAAGCCTAATTGGGTTGGGTCCAGTGTTTGGCGGTTTCCTGTGTCATTATTTATCAGGTCCATGATTATTCTTTCGATGGTCTTGCCTGTAAGACTTTTCAAACTTATGGGTCTGTAATTTCCTGAGACAGTAGATGGTTCCCCTTTATGCAGAGGGATGACGGTTGCTGTCCTCCACTCTATCGGAACAAAGCTAGTCTGCAGTCTCTGGTTAAATAGAGATCTTAATTGATATGTTAAGTCCTGATTTAAGCTTTTAAAGAAGCAACCTGGTATATTGTTAAGGCCCACTGAAGCCATGAGTACAGTGGCAACCTGTTCTTTGTTGATAATTGGTGGAGTGATGGAGGGTATTTTTGGGGGGAGAACTGGGAGTGATGGGGAGGTGAAATTTAAATTGAATTTGTTGGCCAGCTGATCTGTTAAGTCTTCACTCTGAGTGTAGGTGATTCCATCTACAACTAATTCAGCATATTGTTGGGTGTTGCACTTAAGATTGCAGACATAACTGAAAATGCCTTATGGTTATTAGCTTTGGAGACCATTTTTTCCTCAAATCTGCTTTCAGAGACTTGATTAGTACCCTGATTTACTTGTTTAGACTAATGAGGGACTTGTTTCTCTGTTCACATTCCCTTTTACTGCACATGATTTTCAATGCTTTTGTTATACATCCTTTTAATATGAGGGGTCCACTGGCTTGTTTTTGTGACTTGAACTGGGTTTTTTTCGATCTGGTACTACCGTTTTTATGCAGTTATTTATATGGTCATACAGGGTTTGTGTATGCCTCTGCAAAGGTTTCTGTGTTTTCTACATTTGGGAGAGCTTTGAAACTGGCTATGCTATCCCTTAGTGGGGGGTCAGTTTACCTTAAAGACATTCTTAAGTTTTTGGGGTTAGTTGGGGGGGCTAGTTTTTAACTTTATTTTAAAGGAGACTGCTTTGTGACCTGATCTTACTAGTGAGGACATAACACTGGGGGTGTGCAGCACTCTCCCATATTTGTGAGTTCCAGGTCTATGATATTTGTTCCCCTGGTGGGAGTGCAGACTAGCTGCTCTAGGGCACTTGAATGTGCAAAGTCAAGAAATCTTTGGTCCTGCATGTTAGTGGCTGTGTATGCCTTACAATTAATGGAGGGGGAGCTAAAATTACCCATGAGTATAGTATTAGGCTAGATGGTGAGTGATTCTAGTAACTTCAGGTATGATGTATGGGTTTCCTGGTTCATAGGAGCTGTAGCCTGCAGGAATATGGTAATGGATTTTTCCCATGGTTAGTCGGACATGGAGTAGCTCAAGCATGTCATAGGTTCATAGGTAGGTACTAGGCTATCAGCCCGACGGCCTACGTAAGCCTAGCCAACAAGGTTCCCTGGCTTATGCCACCCAAGAAAGTTATTTTCCTGTGCCACTGTCAAGCAGAGACATATTAGTAATCTCCGGGGTACATTTCCTATTTCCCATCCACTCATCAAGATTTTTCTTGGAGTGCTAATGAAGAACTTTGCTTGACATAGAGGGGGTAGCCTGTTCCAGATTATGGGAAGTCTCTGGGACAGGAATCCATCCCTCCAGCATGTCCTGATTATTGTGGTGACAAGGTTTAGGTCCCTAGAGCATGTAGCTCGGAAGGATTGGGATTTCTTTAGGTGTGTAGTATGTCCAACAGCTCTGGGTTTGACATAGCTTTATATGTTAGGCAGAGATCACCTCAGAGTAGGTGATATGCTACAGAGTAAAGCTGGAGTTTTTTGTGACGGTCAGTGTAGGGCATCTGTTTGAGGCCAATAATCCTTTGTGATGTACTTCTGTGGCCTTTCCAGCTACTGCAGATGTCTTGTAAGGTACATTCCAAAAGGGGCATTGTACTCTGTAATGGGTCTAATGAGTGTCGAGTAGAGGGGAACAGTGACCTCTTTTTTCCTGGATGAGAACCCTTTTATGAAGAGGTGTGCCACGTAGAAGGACTTCCTGACTACTGTGGCGATGTGACCATCAAAGGACAGACTACTCTCCACCTGGGTCCCAAGGTCTCTTATCACACATTCGGTGTTAAGTAGACTGCTGTCTACGTAGTAGTTCATGGGTACAGAGTTTTTACCAAAGGGGATGACAATACACTTTTTGGCATTGAGCTTGAGGCCATGGCTCTGACACCAGGCATCTGTCTCAGCGAGGCCCTTCAGTAGGATTTCCACATCATTTGGGTACTCGACTATGGCTCCTAATTTGCAGTCATCTGCAAACTTCGTTAGCCAGAGGCCTTTTCTGTTAGCCTGTACTTCAGAGAAGTAGATAACAAACAGGAAAGGTCCCAGGACTCTGAACCCTGTGGTACTCTACTTGTCACTGGTTTGAGGTTAGATTTGGAGTGTGCAACTTTTACAGTGTGGGTTCTGTCAGTGAGCCAGTTGGCAACCCATCTTGTGACATAGGGATTTATACCTAGTTTAGTGAGTTTAGCTATAATTCCAGAATGGGGGATGGTGTCAAAAGTCTGGCGAGGTCAAGATAGGCTGTGTGAACCACCTTACCCTCATCTATGGCTTTGGTGACTGCCTCAAGGAAGTCAGTCAGGTTCAGGAGGCATGATCTGCCTTTCACAAACCCGAACTGGGTGGGATCCAAAGTTTGGAGGTTAACAGTGTCTTTGTTTATGAGTTCCATGATGGCACGTTCCATGGCCTTGCAGACCAGGCTTGTCAGGCTAATAGAGCGATAGTTCCTGGAATCAGTGGTGTCTCCCCCTTTGTGGAGTGGGATAAATGTTGCTGTATGCCATTCAGTGGGCACAAAGCCTGATGTGAGGCTATGATATTGAGCATGGTGCTTAGGTGGGGAGCCAGTTCGTTCTGAAGTTCGTGTAAAATGCAGCCTGTGATGTTGTCTGGTCCCATGGATGCTGTGTTTTTGGCTTTAGAGAGTGCAGCTTTTACCTGTGTAGTTGTGATTACAGGGACTCTGCATTCTTCCTGTATAGATATGGGCCCTTTAGGGGGTGGGGGGGTAAAGTTAGCACTGAATCATATTGTTTGACCAGCCTTGAGGTGTGCTTATTCTTTATGTAGATTGCTACACCTCCATCTTTAGCTCCTTCATGTTCACCGGGTGGTCAGAATGTATGAAAGGCATTATAGCCATGCACTGTCAGAGTGTTTTTCGCAGCTTTGAACCATGTTCCTTTACTGCACAGACATCAGCTTTCTCCAGGTTGAGGAAAGCTTCCAGAGAGTGCAGTTTCTTTTTAAGGCTCCTAGCATTGAACAGTAACACCTTTAGCTTGTCCTGAGTAGCTTTTTTTATGTTGGAAGGTGTCTGTTTGGCAGTGCCTAAAACGGCACTGTAGTGGTGGATACTGTTTTGGCCATTATCCAAAAGCCCTAGTGGTGACAGTTGAAGACCATCCCTAGCAAAGCAAGGTGGCCTATTAACCATGTCCTCCCTGGCTGACAAGGATTGGACCCCTTTGGAATGACACTAGTAGCTAAACCAATTGTTAAAGTCCATCATTTTTCTGCTGGTATTCTGGTGTCATCCTTGGAGATGGTAGAATGCTGCTCAGTGCTAGGCTCATACCTGCCTGTGATACACATTCTAAGAGCTCAGTCATGTCTGTTCCAAGGAGGAATGTCTCAGGTCATTCACACCCAAATGGACTATGACTGAGTCATACTGGTACTTAGGGATAAATGACTTGAGTGTTTGTGTGATCTGGCGAATCCTGGCCCCTGGCAGGCAACTAACTGTAACCTTCTTGTTGTCCAGCCTGGTAAGAGGGACATCAGTGTGTCTCAAAAAGAGGGACATCAGTGTGTCTCAAAATGGAGTATTCTATGACCACAATATTGGGTCATGGAGTGTTTCGTCTATGGGCTTGGTAGTTGAGGCACAATGAAATGTGGCCTTGTGTTGTGATGGTAATGGTCTTGTTTGTGCACATGCTGAGTTTCTGAGAACTATGCCTGAGAGGCCTTTGAGGTTTGGGTAAGTTAGATGTACACGCCTCCGCATACGTGGGACTATGTGCGTGGTCCGTTGTGGGTGCAGTGAGCGATGTGTGTGAAACTGACAATCTGTTGCCTTTTGTGCCTTATGCGACGGTCTAGCCTCTAATGTCAGTGGGTAACTACATCTCTCACATACTATCTGTTCGAGAATTAAGTGTTTGCCAGTGTACATAAGGCAATTGTTACATTGCCTCAGGATACCCATGTTCATCAAGGTAAATGCAGTACTAATCCATGGTTGCAGGTCCTAATGTGTACTTGAAAGAAATAGGAGTTGAGGATGTTTGTAACTGGATGGGGGAAGTGGGAAGTGTGCTTACATGATGTAATCTGTAGTTAACCTAACCAGCGATGCTGTCTGAGCAACAATAGTCCTGGGTGTTATAAAGTAAATAGCACAGTAAACCTTCACAGTATAATGAAAAAAGCAATATTTCCATATGTTTGCATCTGTACAGAACAATGGCACAGCAAACAGCTCCTTGCAAGTGTGACAAATTTATACTAGCACTAGAAATACAAAAAACTGACTGAGCCCTCTGGCTAATACAGCAACTACACTTAGAGCCCTTTTGTGCGCTTCCCATTTCAAATAGACCAGGTAAACATCTACTGCCACTAGATGAATAATCCCAGTCCTCCTAATTTAATAGCACAGTAAAGGAGTGTCTGGAGTGAAATGTTAACTGTAGTGTAAACAGCTTATAAAATTGTGATTATTTAGTAAAAGTACTTCACTTTGTAGAAATGAGTCGAGCCACTCCATTGTACAGAATTTACAAAGGCATTAAAACCAAGATAAGCTAATTAATAACCCAGTAAAACAACATGCAGAAAACTCAAGTGTTTCCCCAACCTAAGAAGACCGAGTTACCACCCAGTGTACTAGATGGAAAATACACTGACCATTTGATGTAAAAGCGCAGAATGGTGCTTGTGAGTATAAAAATACACTACTTTATCCCCCAGCCTGCTCGATAATGAATCCAAAGCAGGTAAATTGATAGAACAAGCAATGACAGGCAAAATTTACTTTTTAAAAAATAAACACAAGGTACGGCAAATGAATAATTCAGGGTATCAACAGCAGTGTAGAAAGAGCGGAACTTATAAAAGTTCAGTTTACAGTAAAAGTGGACAGCTTGAAATCACCAGGTTTAAAAAGCAGGTCAAGAAAAGGGATGGTGCATGAGAAAAATAAGTAGCAGGAAATCGCCAACAGTGTAGTTTATGCAGGCTTTGGAGTCTGCTCAGAAAAGACAGACACACAAAAATTGCATTTAAGTATCACTCAAGAAGCAATTTAACGAATGGAAAAGGGAAAAAAATATGCAGTGTGCATCCTAAATAATTTGTGTCTCTCTCTCTCTCACATAGAACAACACTCCAGGCCAATCAGATTTCTTAAAACAGAAAACAAAATGGAGCAGGTAAAACAGAAAGCAGCTTGATCAGATGTTCTTCGTGTTTCACTGTTGCAGTCATAACTGTAGGGTGATCCTGCCGGCAGGCAGCCCGAGGTCGGCCAGAATTCCAAAGTCTGGGTCCGGCGTCGGCTGTACCAGCAAGTACCCTGACGTCAGAACGTAGAGGTATAAAGCTGACAGCCGACGCCATCTTCTCCAGTCTTTCTTGCCGTGCGGTGGAAAGCAGCTCGCAAGTTGTTGGTTGGCGGATTCCCGGACAATGTGCTTTGCTTGTCGTCGGTCCGAAGACGACGACTTCTCTTCTCAAGCTAAGTACCCGTTGAAACTTTTCTTGCTCCTCCGATGTCAGAAAAAGTTAATAATTGTATATCGTGTGGAAAACAAATACCTCATAAAGATTTCCACTCTTACTGTCTTCCTTGCTTAGGCCCTGACCACGACGTTTCTTGCTGTCGGTTTTGTGCCAGGTTTAATTCTCGTACTATTAAGTGTAGGTATGATTGGGCCTTGAATTATTTCCGGTGTAGCGGTTCAATTACAGGATGTCGTCGGATAC